>NW_026462764.1:0-15370 GCF_021730395.1 Mercenaria mercenaria | reverse complement strand
GATCGACCCTTTGTTTGTTCTATTCAAAGTTGTTTTCCACTTTTTTTAAAACTGTATGTGATAAACGTAAAAACCGAAATAAAAAAAAAATGCTAAACTGACAGCAAGCGTATTTATCATTTGAAACAAATATCACTGTCTTTCCCTATCAATAAAAAAATAAGTTTTGGCAGTGATATAACTTAAGTACTTGCTAAGATTTAATTTAAAGTAAATGTTTGAGTTTTTAACCCCCGGGGCTAGAGGGGGGGACGGTAGATGCTTTCCACTCCCGTCCATAAAACGGGCTAATAAAACCGAGCCTGCACATTTTCTTTTTTTTTTCGTGTTGAGCGACCTGTGAAGTTTCCACTTTTTCTACTTTATGTCTATCGTAAACAAATAATTGAAAATTTCACAGTCAGTAAAAGCATTGAGTGTGGACCAATTAAAACATTTCGTTTACAATAAGTCTATATACTGAGCAGCAAATAATAATAAGTTCACATGACCTATCTTCTCAATATCGAATTGAGCTGTAAACAATCCTGTTTTTCAGTGTGTGGTTTGAATTTTACTTTGTCAAAGACGCGAGTTATATTAGGAACTACGGAAAACTTTTAGACTGTGATTTTACCAAAAAGGGATGCTTAACAGGTCGACACCCAAATTCGGGGGAAAACGTCCCCAATTGGAGCCCTTGGGCTTTATGAAGCAGGGGGTACTGAAGTCCCATCCTTAAATAAACACATTGTTGATGCGGGATTTTGGGGTTGGTGGTTTTTTGGTAAAAAAAAACACAAAACATCATTTGACTTTAGAAAAAATACTGGAAGATGACTTACGATGAGCAAGATTTATAGTGTGGATGGGTATAAAAGCAACATTTTTGGAAGCACTGTTCTTTTAAAAAAACGCAACTTTTGTTTTTGGGTAAATATAAATATAAATATTTTAATGAGCTGATAGATTTATTTTTTCCAGAAAGCAAAGCTTTTAGTAAAACTTCATTGCGACTATGTTTACAATTTCAAAATAAAAATGTGTTCCGTCTGTAAACCCGATGTTTGCTCCAGTGATGTACAGCTATATTGTTTGTTATGTTTATAAATATAGTTTATATTTATAAAGAACTGTTATGTTGAAAGACGGGGCCCCGAATTATCAAAAAGTCCTTCCCTAAAATATTTGTGGTGTTTGATGACAACTCTGTAGATGGTTTTTTTACTATGCATAATAAATTTCAAAATTTAGGTATGTTAAGAAAATTATTAGATATATGCATTTATCAAAACTCCTGTCTATTAAAACATGAACAAAACACGTTTATGTATAGGCTTCTCATTTAACTCATTCTTCCAGGTTCACTTAGGAAGTATTTAAACTTTCAATGTTTCGTATTTAGCGTTGACCGGCAACAGCAATTCTTAGCCGGTATCCCGGGAAAACGGGCTTTTGTAAGAAAATTTAACCCCTTTGGGAAAATCCTCAAAAATGGGAAATCGAATCCGGGCTGCAGACTTTATGCCCAAACCCTTTTAACCACTGTGCCATGTTTCTAAAAAATAAGAAATGTGCTTTCACCCATATTAAACCCAAATTTTAGATTAATGAAATTTTCTCTTGCATATAAAGTCCCACAGTGATTCGAGGCATATATTATTCAAACATTTCAACCAAAAAAATTTTTAAAACAATACCATATAATTTTTTGATTTTTTTTTAACCTTTTATACATTTATTCTCCAAAATAAACATATTTTCTTTTACCACCTTTTAAACCAATTACAAAAACTATATACATACAAAAAAGTCTTCTCCTCCAAAAAAACCCCCCCAATCCTTAATTATTTAAAAATTTTAATTTTTCCCCTTTAAAAAATTTTCCCCCCCCCCCCTTTTGGCGCAGTATTTCGGATTGACCAATAAAAATGTCATATCGAAAAGTTTAAACACAGACATCACGCTTCCCTTTCTTGCTAAAAAATTTTTATAGAATTATTTTGTTTCTATTTTACAGAGTTACCCCACATTTGACTTCCTCACCAAACAAAACTTATTTTTTCAGCAGATTTTTGACAAAGGCTGTCAGCGCAAGTCTTCCAGTATTTCCATATATGGAGTCTTTTTTCCAACATTTTAAAAATACCTTGCAGATGATGATATACTGAATTTATGCATAAGACTATTTCTCTTTCCAACACATAATGACTGAACCCACTAACACTAAAAAAGGTTTAAAAAATACTTCATAGGGTAAATTTCAACATTGGCTTAGGAAAAGTATCCAAATGTTTTGGGGGCAGTTGGTGCTAAATTTTGGGGCTTTGAACGCGTACCCCTTAAAAAAAATACATTCTGTTTTTTTTTTGTTTATGATCCCGCCATGATTCTAATTTGCCCTTTTGACATAGTTACTAAAAAGTTTTCACGAGTTTTAATTGAAATAAATAATAGAGACTTTAAAAAATCAAATCCGCTGGTGGCTAATTTAAAGCTTTTTTAAAGCATCTTGAATTGTTCAATTTTCAGGCATTCAGGTAAATACAAGTTCTTTTTAGAAAACTTTCTTAAGCAATAATGCTTAAGAAAAAAATGTTTTTTAAAAAATGGATGTCTTTAAAAAACAGAAATTGTAAGATTTCACAACCTGAACCCCATTTAGCATTATTTTCGGCAAGTGTACAGTGTCAATTTTTACACCGGTTGTACTGTTATTTATATCTGAGTAAGCTTTGGCTTATATATACACAGTCATATATAGACACAAGCCGAAAATTATCCATTATCCTTTTTTTTCGTGAAGTTTCTTTGAATTCTTGTTTTTAGCCAAAGGGAAAAATGTTAATATTAAAATCTAAGTATCTATATTTCTTTGAAAAACTTTTTTTAAAATAAAAAAAAAAGGGATTTATCAAAAAAGTAAATCAGAAAATGTATTGTAAAACTTTTTCAGCGGGTAAAACTTACTTTGAAATAATGAAGTTTTGGAAAGAGGAACGGACAAAAATGTGACTATCCAGAAAATAAAGAATTGAGGTTTTTATTTTTTTTTCGTTTATTTATGCATGTTTTTTTTATGTTGTTTAGTAAAAACTTTTCCTTGGGGGTATTTTCAATTTCGTTAAACATGTCTAACAAAACATTTATCTAAACAGATGAAATGAAAAAATAATGTTTTGTTCCCAAATTTAGGGAAGGAAATGCGGTTGGTTTCTTTTAAATTCCCAATGAAAAAAAAGTATATGGGCACTTGTTTTTTTTTCCTCCGCTTTCATTCAAGTACTTTTTATTATGTCCCCTTCAAAGAAGAGGGGTATATTTTTTTGCAAAGTCGGTCTGTCTGTGGGTCGGTGGGTGGTCGGCCGGTCGGTCTGTCGGTGGATGTAGCCCAATCCGTTTCTGGTGTTTAACTCAAGAAAGCTTAGGTTAAAATCGTGAAAGTTGTAGGGACATTGGCCATCCCCAGCGATACCTCTTTTGATTTTAGATCGTTGTCAAGTAAAGGCCCAATGCCCCTGATTGTAAAAGGGTTTTTCCGGATGATAACTAAAGAATGTTGGGTCTGGACAAAAGTTGACGGGAAAAATGTTGGTCATCAAAACCCAATGCCCTTATTGTTTTAGGGTAGTATGTCAAGGTCAAGGTCAAGGAATGAACATTTTAAAAACAATTTCCCGGATGATAACTCAAGAAAGCTTACCCTAGGATATGAAGGTGATAGGGGATTGGTCTTTAAAGCAGTGACCTCTATTGTTTTTTGAGGTCAGTTTCGGGGGGCAAAGTCAAGTGCCTTGAACATTAAAAGGGTTTTGGTGTAATCACGCCGCTTGGATAGGATCATGGATGTTTTAGGGGGTTGGACTGACCATCAGATGACCCCTTTTGTTTTGAGGTCAGTTTAAAAAGGTCAAGGTCACAGTGCCCGGAAATTTAAAAGGGTTTTCCCCGGCAATAATAAAAACCGCTTGGTTATTGTCAAGAAAATTAATAGTGAGGTTGTCATGCCCAGTAGACGACTCATATTGTTTTTGGGTCATTAGGTCAAAGGTAAAGGGTCACATTGCAGAAAAAAATTAAAGGTTTTCTCTATTTTTAAAAAACCACAGGGCCGGGGGCTTTAATTTGGTATGTAGCAAAATCTAGTGCCCTTTCTAAAATTTTTCAGATTATTTCCCCCGGGGTGTATGGCCCCACCCGGGGGTACATGGTTTTTTAGCTTTTTTGTAAAAATTTTAAAAACTCTTGTCCAATGTTTTTGTTTTTGTTGCAAGGAAACCTTTACATGGTTGACCTTGATTGAAATAGTGACCCACTTTTTACATTTTTGTGCACAGCCCTTTAAATTTGGAAACATGCATGGTTTGTGTACCCCAAAAAACTTTGACCTTTTTTGACCTAGTGACCTATTTCACATTTTTGAAGGGACATGCTTCAAATTTGGCCACATGATATTTATTGTCCGAAAAAAAAATTGACTTTGATTTTGACCTAGTGACCTTTTTCAATTTTTCCCGCTACGCCCTTTAAAAATTTTCCCTGCATAGCTTGTGTACCCAAAAGAACTTTGATCTTGAGGGCTGACCTAAATGACCTTTTTCAATTTTGAAGCTACAGGCTTCAAAATTTTGGGCTGTTGCATATTTTGTATTTGATTGAAAAAATTTGACTTGACATTCACATTTTCAAGCCTTCAAAAATTTTAAGCACATGCATAGTTCTGTCTACCGAAATGAACTTTGAAAAGAAAAAGATTAGGACCTACTTTTCCCTTTTTCAAGCCACGCTTTCAAAAATTTTGGGAAAAATGCACGGTTTTGTCCGAAATAAATTTAACCTTGGGTTTTGATCTTGAGCTATTCTTGAAATTTGGAACATTCAAAAATGGCTCAGTGGTTTGGTGCCCCGACCCTCTGTGATTTTGTTAGGTTAATAGGTTAAAATTTAAGGTCAGTTGGAACAGCAGTTGAAATTTTGTTTGGTGGCAATAATTTTTTTTTCCTTTTGCAAAATTTCTGAAAGCATCAAGGGGGACATTTTGTGTTCGACGAGCTCTTGTTTGAAAAGTTCATCTAACAAAATTTAAAGTCAAAGTGGGAAGACATTTGGTTGGACAAAGCTCCGGATTCCCAAAACCCGGAGGTTTTGTTTTTTACAAACCGCTGAGAGCATAATTTTGGGTGCATTTTTGAAAATTCTTAGAAATGGGTTTAAACTAGAAACCCGATCAAAAGGCAGTTTTCTTTTGTTGATAACTTCCCCCTTTTTTGAACGGGGTCTCAAGAAGTCCCACCATTTTATCCGTGCCCCCTCTTGGCTTTCACTGCATTCTAAATTTTCTAAAAAAATTTGGGAAATGGTGTCACAGACCATGAATGGATTTCGCACCCGCAGCAAAAAAAAAAATTAGATTTCATTTCAGACACACAAGCAAAATTCCAAATTGACAAAAGGAACTCAGCGTTGACTGTCGGTGCAATTTGGAGTAACAAATATTTGACAGTAGTGATGCAGTTATTAAAAGTGGTTTAAAAAGTCACGAAAAAGGGCATTTGACGTAAATGTTTTTATTCTATTCGTACTGATCCAGGTTTTAAGGGATTTCTCGGGACTGAGACGGTTAAATCTTAATCAGGCCTATCTTATCCTTTTAGATATCTTTCCGTTGTTCGTGAAAATATGCTCATGGCGTCTCCATCCCCCCACCCAAAACTGAAAATTTTATTTTTTTTTTCTTACCTGTAGTCAAAACAGAAAAAAACAAACCGTAAATAAGTCTTTCTGCTAGTTAAATGTAAGACATGCAGAAAACAGATACGTAGTTTGTTAACTCATAAACTCTTGCAACTAGCCATTGTACCCCCTAGAAATTTGGGATTGTAAAAACTCCCCAAACCCATTAACATTTTATTTGAGAAAAGAATAACGTTTTCCTGGGCAAAAGTAGTTTACTTTTAAAATGTTAACCCGAAGGAAGCGGATTATTAATTTTAAAACAGTTGAAAATTCTCTTTTAGATGGGAAAATTAGCAACAGAAGGCATGAACCGTAAGTGAAACTTGAAGATATTCTAGTCTTGGTTTAGATTTTAAAATTTGGGATAACCAAAAAATATACTTTGGGGCAAAGCTTTACAAAAACTAAAACCCTTTGTTATCTGCTGAAATTTTGGCCGCCACTCGTTGGGGTTATTTGGAATTTCAAAAATTTTATGGGTCGAAGATTACTAGACGGAAAAAACCCCTATTAAACTCAAAGTTTTTTTAGTAACAAAATTTTAAAACATTTTTTTTTTTTATTTCTGATGCAGGATTTTTGGGGGGAACATTGATTTTGTAATTAAAATCACTGAACCTCTTTTCAAAATTTAAATACATTGAGTGAAAATTTTTTTTAAATATATTTTAGAAAATTTGTGCTAAAAAAACTGTTGGAAAAATTCGCAATTGGTATAAAAAATCTGATCGAAGGGCCAAGATACTTTATTACAGCCTAAACTTAGACCTTTGGTTTTCAGTCAACATTTGTCTCGTTTTGGGTTTCAGAAACTTACATCAATGGTATTTTTTTTCGATGGAATGGCCGAAAGTCAATTAAAAAAAAAAAAGATCATCTTGGTCAATGTTCTAATCTCTCAGACCTTGTTCAAATATTCATGCTGAAATTTAATCAGTTATACGTCAAATTACACTATTGGGGTATACAAAAATAACCGGAGATAAGGTAAAGGGCATGCACCACAAGTTCTAGGTCAACCTACCCTAACATCAGCTGAATGATGTAGCAGCATATTTACCTAAATAAGATCAGATCAGAAGACCATTTTAAGGGCGAAAAAGTTGAACAGCAATCAAAAAAGTCATTTTCTCGAAGTTTGGGTTTATTCTCCTACGGTGGCTTATTTCTGTACGAGATAGTAGGTAACTATCACGATAAATCGAAAAACATACAGAATAAATAACTTTTAGTTCTTTTTTGATTTTTAAAATTTTCAGTGCAAAATTTCGGTTTAAAGCTTAAACAATCTGACTAAAAATTGTCTTCTAAACGAAAATCTGAGAAGACCCCTTTTATTTCGTCTTCTGTAATTTTTTTGGGTTTCCAATATTGCTATTTTTATTTTTTTTTTTTTTTTTTTTTTTAAAAAAAATTTTTTTTTTGAAAATAAAGAAAATTTTAGTTAGGGGCCCGGGCTCGAAATTGGGACCCTTGCTTTCAGACCCAAAGGGCCCACCCACGAGCTAACCGGTACTAATCTTACGACTAAAAATTGTGATGTCAAAACTAGGCTTTTTAAACTTGCAGAATGTTGAAGTTGCTTTTGATTGACTATCTGAAGGGCCTCAGAACGAGGCTATCAATAGTCTGTTCAGATCCCAAAGGTAGCGTTGGGATGCTTTGTCAGACGTGCTTGAACTGCACGTTTACCTTGGTTTTTCCCATAAAATTTTTAACTTTTCGCAAAGGTGCATTTTTCTGGGAAAAAAATCGCAATAAATAAATTTTCTAGTAGCTTTTTATTTTAAGGAACTTTTTTATTAAGCAACGTTTTCAAAAAAAATTTCAAAATCAAGGGAATTTTTTAAAGAATCAGTTTCTAGTAATGAATGGGAGTGTGGGGCATTTGCATAAAAAATTTCAAGATATGATGTAAATTTCGCGTAACTTTTTCAACAAACTTTTGCTTTTGAGATAATTTTACAGAAACTTTGCTAAGACATAATTGTTTTACGCGATAGTCCCCAAAAATCTCGTGGCGTATTAAACAATATTTTCATCTAAATTGCTTAATGTTTTACTTAAATTTAAATTTTTTCGGTAAAAAATTCATTAGCATGCAATTTGCATGTAGACACCAAAGTTTTTGTATCGCATTATTCTTAAAATTGCAATGCCATCGATTTAATGCTGGTCGAAATCACCTTTTTAAAGATTTTGCAATAACTGTATAGAATTAAAAACCTTAATGTAATACTGATAATGTATTTTTTCGTGAAAACCCACAGCGATGTTGCCCAAAAAGGGTCTGAAGTTTTCAAAAACTTACTCTGTAAACGACGATGAGAACTTTTGATAAACAAAATAAATAGGGCTAAGTCGTGTTTTACGGGTGTCAAAATTTTTCACATAGTTATCGAAAACCTTTCTTTTTTTTTTTTTTAGTTACCTTTCCTTTAGGACGCACATTTTTAGAAAAAATTACTATAGCTCAGCAAAAAAAAATTTGAACGTTTGGAATTAAACTTTCAGAAAAACTAGCATAATGCAAAAAAACTATTAGATCGTTTTTTTTAAAGATGGTATCTAGTACACCATGAGTTGGGTAAAAGAATTCTGTGCCAAAAAGATGCAACAAAATACGGAAGCGCAGTTAGGTTAATATAAACATACATTTAAAGGTTTAAAATTTTAAGGTTGGAAGTGCACTTTGCTAAGATCTAAAAAAAAAGAACGAAAAAAATCATAAAGCAAGCTATTTTTGAAATTGGATAATGTGTTTTATATTAAAAGAAATAAACAGCTTTGGGGTTAAAATGCAGTTAATTCTGAACTTGAAAATAGATGTTGGCGATGAAACATGGAAACATCATTTGAGCCAAAAAAGGGAAAAAAAAATATGAAAATATGAACAATTAAATTTGTACATGAGCTTGTAAAAAAAGAGGGAATTTTGATTGAGATTTAAAATTAGTTTCCCAAAAGGAGATTTTAAATTGCTGTGGATTCAGTTAAAGTTCTATGAATTGTCATATATGAAAAATTCTTTTTTAGAATTTTTTTTATATTGGTCGGGATATTCTGAAAAAGAACTATGATTTTTTTTTGCCCCGAAAATTTTGTTTTTCGTTACGCAGTGTAGCTAAAAAAGCGAATATATTTTTTTTCTGACTGCATTTTATTGTTAAAAAACTGGTTTTAAAATAAATGTTTAATGTAAAAGGCGAATTTAGGCGTCGATTTAGTAATTGTCATTCTTTGAACCGATTGAAATTGTATATATTTATAATCCCTGTTATCTATTTCCCCCCGGGGGTTTCCAGTTGTTTCGATGTTGAATTTTTTTTAAAAAAAATTGCTCGTTAAAAAATAAGCAAAAATTTGAAATCGATATTCCCAGCTAGCTATCTCAAAATGGGATTCTCGAAGACATTTTCAAGTCCCACCCGGAAAAAACGTAACAAAAATTATTTAAGTGAATTTTGATTATCTCGAGTAGTACGTCGATCCCCGAATTTTTTGGATACCCAGTTCAAAGTATGGGTTTTTTTCCTCCGGTTTAAAAAAAAAGTAAATTGATATTTTGTTACAGAATCATTATCATAAATCATTGAAATGCCTTTTTTTAAGTGTGGCTACTACATTGTCCGTTAAAAACATAAAATGCATTAATTTCTTGTTAAATCCTACTTCTGATAACTACTTTCTGTCACATTAATCAAAGGTTTGAATATTGATGAATATACCAGAATATTTTATTGAATCTATTGTTTTTATTATTCTTTAGGCCCTAATAAAACCGTTTTGTGCAAATTAAAGGGGTGCTTTTTTTACCCTGTACTACGCATAACATTTATTTGGAAAGCGGTTTCACCTGTTTTGAAGCTAAAAATTTTAAGTGTTATGAACACTTAAGCTTTCCGCTAATACAAGTGAAATTTTATTTAGGAATGAAATATTTTGCTTTTAAGTCGTAGTAAGTTTTAACAGGGCTAATTTATTTCAAATCATTAGTCGCAGTAAAAAAAATATATTTTTTTAAAAAATTTATCGGGGAAAAGGAAAATTGCCAAAAATATTTATTAAGAAATTAGCAAAAAAGTGGCCGTCAAAAAAGGTTTTGTGGTCAATATTAGTTTTAGTGCAAAAATTTTTTCGTTTCTCCCTTTTCGGTTGGAATGCGAAGGTATTTTTTTTTCGCTTTTGGTTTTAAACTTTTTTGTAAAAAAAAAATATTATAGGATCTTAATTGTGATTCGCGTCAATTTTCGTGTTTTTTCAAAGTTTTTTTATAAAGAGACCCCCCATCCGGGGTAAATTTTCCCGCATCAAACAAACTTACGGGGGTTTTAATTCTTAAAAAAGAAAAAAATTTTTAGGTATTATGACAGTGCGTTTATTTAAATTGACTTTTTTTTGAAAATTTTAGAGAGGCGGGGAAAAATTTTGGGGGTGTTTTCGACGAAAATATGATAAAAGTATGTTACGGAATGCTTTTTTTAAAGATTTACATGGATTTTACATATGTCCCAGAGGGGGGAAATTTTTAAAGTTTACTTGAGTGTGAATGTATGGTAGTTTAAATTGGTAGAGCAAAGATCTATGGAGTGGGTGTGAGTCAATCCCCAAGAGAGGCCTTGTTCTTCTGTTTCCGCTTTTAAAATAACTTTGGCTCAAGTCAGTTTTCCTTTACCCCCTGATTCATTTTTTAAGAATGCGAAAACAGGATAATACAGGGCGTTTTAGGGAATGTTCGTTCCCTGAAAACAATAAAATAATAAGGCTGATAAGCTAGCCAAAATTGGAATGGGTCAAAACCCGACATTCCAGTATTTCAAGGAAGTCTTAAGACGTTTATGTACAAAATTCGTTATTAAAAAAAAGTTTATGCTTGAAAGCGTTTAGCATGTTCGTTTGTGTTATAAAATCTTTAGAGTCCCCGTGTTTTCTATTGATTTTTAAAAAAAAATATTTCTCGCACACGATATTTTTTACGGCAAAAAGATATATGTATGATGCTAAGAAAAAAATTTTGAATTATATCTTTGTCTTAATTACCTTTTAAAAACATAAAAGCTAAAAACTAATCGTATTTAACAAGGAGCCGCCAAATTAAATTGTTATTACCCCTTTGGTCCCCCGGGTTTTTTGCACATTAACAGAGGGTTATTGGTATTCTTCTAAAGCATCTTATTTGTTTAACGTAAGAACATTTGTTATTGTTTCTTTATAAGCAGTAAGCGTAAAATGAATAAAAGCATAAAGTACACAGATGTTAGTACGGTGATATCAGTTTCGTCGAACCATTTTTTTAACTGGTTTTGTTTTTCTTGTTTTCCCAATGTTTGTTTTTCCGCAATTTTATGGTTTGTTGTTAAGATAAATGTACTAGGAGAATCAAAAATGCTTTAGCCCAGATTTCCGTTTTGTAGCGCAACGTCGGCTCATTTTTTGTTGTATTACTTGTATTTTTTTCGCGGGTGTCTTTTGGCCTTAGAAGGGGGAATTTTACCGTGTGGAAAACCCTTCCCGTGTCCGGTAATCTGGGTTTTGTCTTTATAAACAGGGTTATTTCCATTTTTTTCAGCCCGGAAAAGCTTACAGTAATGTATCAAAAGTTGTTAGTTTTTTGCAGTGTAGGCCCGTACTATTCAATAAAGTTTGTCATTTCCCTACAACCAACATACTTTTTCTTGGGTTTTTTTTTTGTTTTTTTTAGAAATAGAGCTCTATTTAAAACTCTCCCACTTAAAAATAGAATTTGGTTTTTACAATGGTCATATATAAGCAAAAAACTCTCATCAATTCCGACCCCCGCTGTGCCAACGCCCCAATTTTACTCCAGGGCATTCAGTAGTTCAATAGTATGTGCCGCTATAGACAGTTGGGGGTCCAAACCCGGCACGTAGTGCGAAAATGTGAAAAAAAGATACTTGAACTCCCTTTCTTGGGATCATTGTTTTTGATGAATAAACCAGGAAAGTAAACCTATGGAACAATGTTGGTCTCACACGATTTTTAGCCCAAAACGCGACGTTAAATAAGCTACCTTCCTTTAACCTTTAGGAGATCTAAATATAGCATTCGTGATTTTTTAATTGTGTCGCCTATCAATAGAATTACAACGCTTAAAAATGAAGCCCTTACGACTTTTGAGGTTGCATTTTATTTTGAGGTAATCGTTCTGTAACGACATATTTATTCATTCGTTATAACGTATTGTTCACAAACAAAAAGGAATAAAAAAAATGAAAAATGTCAACGACAGAGTTTTAGAACAACGTCTTTGTTTATCGGAAAAGGAAGTTAAAGCCCATAATTTGAAAAATTGACTCAATACTTTTTAAAGGAAACCCCTGACTCAATATTTTGAAATGTCGGGTGAGTTTGTACTTATATTTTTTAATTAAAAAAACTTTTTGAGCTAGGAAGTTGCCATTTTGGGGTTTCCGAAGGAAATATTTGGGTTTTAGTAGCAATAATATTTGGCTTTCAAAATGAACATTTTTAAATTAAAGTAGCTTGTTCAATGAAAAATAATTGAACCCGTAATTAACCGCATAAAATACAGAAAAACATAGATTGAAAAGAAAAATGAATCACAAAATGAAAAACAAATCTGCAAGGAAGTATTTTTACGTTATGCTATATTTTAATTTTTCTTAAAAGCTTTAGAAAAACACTTTATTCATAATTTTAGTGAAGAAATCGGTTTTTTAAATGAAGTTTTCACACCCCGTTTAAACTTTTCCACTTCTATATATGACGTTTTACCCCAAATCCGTTTTTATAACAGTAAAAGGGTTACGATAAACCAAAAAATCAGGTTAACAAATTGAAAGAAAAAGATTAAAATGTAATTATGTGAAAAAGCGAGCCAAAAATTTTTTCTACACAAAGTTTATGATAATGTATGTTTTTTTTTTACTTTAAAAGTTATTTACCCTTTTGGGCCCTTTTAGAGACCCTTTCCTGGCTGTTTTTTGGAAACCACGGCTAATTTTTCCGCATTTTTTATCGCTTTTTTGTAGCAATCATTTTGATCTATTCTGATTAAATTTCCATCTAAGTTTCACTTTTTAATACACTTTTAACTTTTTTACAAAGGAAACGACTGATTAAAAGGGATTATATTAAAAGGAAAATGAGGGATTTACCAATATTTTAAAACAGATCTTGTTATTTTCTTTACGGTTAAATTTTCGAAAAAAACGTCATGGCAAATGGGGAAGAAAACCGACTAGGAAACTCTGGAAAAAAATTTCTTGTTTGTTTTATGTTCTATCAGCAAAGGATTATATTGCATAATTGTGTAGAGCAAAAATCTCTAAGTGTATATAGTACGCTCTCAATTTGTGAATGTGCAGTATATAACAAAGTATGCGTGAAGTACGAATGACTTTATTTCAAAATGACAAATACATTAAGTATTCACTTAAATGTGATGCGTAGCGACCCATTCAGAACTGCGTTTGATTATGAAGTGTTTCAAAAGTTACTCGATACAAACTGTCTTTAGTAAGATATTCTTAAATGTTAGTAAAATTCTCCTTTAGAAAATCAGCGGAACAATCAAATGCATTTTGTAAATGAACAAAGCAGACCCTTTTGAGCTTCAGTCGGTTAATATACAGAAGAAATGCCTTTGTTGTAAAAAGTTGGATTTTTACAACATACTCGTAATGTTACATAATGCAAAGGTTTAGTATTTCATAATATAATCTAACAGTCTAATATTTTATCATAAATGTTTGTATTTTCAAACAGTATGGCATATTTAAGTTTTGAAAGCATATGCTTTTAGCTAGTCTTTTAAGAGCATTCAGCAAGTCTATTAAAGACTGCTGATTTATCTAGACTGATCATTCATCACATTTACACAGTTCAGTATATTCATTTGATATTTTATTATTTCTCATATACTTCATAGTCATCAGTACTTTCAGTTTATCTTTACTTAGTATTGTAACAAACTGTATTTAATATCATTACATATTTTCATTTTGTATTTTCATCAGCTATTTTTAGTAAGACCAGTTATGAAAGAACTTTGCGCTATTTTTAGATTATAGACAAAGAGGTTACATAAACATTGTCAAGGTCATCACACTGGCCATAGCTTTATCAGATCAAGTGGTTCCAACGTTGTTTGAGCGGTGAATTTTACGTCGATCAGATGGAGAAATATAGCCGATACTACAAATTCCCGGACTTGTAAGTATGATTTAAAGGAATTTCTACCCGTTAAATAACGAATTAAATGGAAACGATGGACGCAAAAGTGTTTTAACAGTTATTGTTCCCGATAAACACTATATTTGAGGCGATATAGTCAAAATCTGTCAAAAAAATCTCCTTCCCCCGCAAGACTGTACAGAAGTGTCTGAATAAACGGCAGAAATCTAAGCTATATGGACACATGTGCTAAAACATAGATACATTTGAGCTCCAGGAGCGCCATTCGTTTTCTTTTGATTCGTTATTTATCGGGTAGGAATTCCTTTAAATCATACTTAGAAGACCGGAAATTTGTAGTATCGGCCATATTTCTCCATCTGATCGGCGTATAATCCACCGCTCAAACAACGTTGGAACCACTTGATCTGATAAAGCTATGGCCAGTGTGGTCATAGCTGATATGTAAGATTAATGTTGAATGGCTTATCAGAAAAATGCTGACCAATCAGAATGTACTTTACATCCTTCATGGTTGGATGCATTCTGGATGAGATTACTTCAGTAGAATTTCAGAGCAAATTCTTCACTCTTTAAGGAGATTTTGGACTGACAACATCCTAAAAACTCTCTTAAGGTTTAGTTATTAATAATTAATTAATTTTGTATTTACTTTTGGCTATATTTGTAACCTAAGAGTTTAACTAAATTCAATGTATTTTTTTCTCTAAAAAAGTAAGTTATTTTCATTAATTAAGTAACTTAGATTTTACTCAGTGTTCTTTTAAAGGCAATTATTTTAGATTTTCATTTTTAAATACTGCAGTAAATATTGATAATTAATTTACATTGCTGTACATTTTACACAGAGTCATACAAGTACAGTGTAACAAAATTACATTTAGATACTTTAATAATAACATTTATTTGAATTATTATTTACATTTTGGTAGAACTTGAAACAATTTTTTTAATCACTGATCTGATTTGTCATCTTTATCAGTGTTTTTAGCATGTTTCTAACTTGTACATTTAGATCATTTTGTAAAATATTAGTTTAGAAAGATAAGTAAAAATTTGGTTGGTTTTCAAATATATTCAGCATTTGTGGTTTTATTTTCCCTTTTAAGGTAAAGGGTGTTGTTATCCTGACGTGTCGGTACTTCTGACGTGATCATTTACTAATATAGTAATCTGCTAGACCACTGCTTCCAAGCAAACTATTAAACGAACCTATAGACTGTAAACACGAGCGTTTAAACAATTTTCCCCCACAATACTTTTACTTGCAATGACTCGTAGGTGTTTATCAAGTCTTTCTGCTGAAACTACGTTGGAATAACTCACTAAAGACAGTGTTTACCGTGTAACTATTGGAACACTTTTTACTAAAACGCAGTTCCGAATTGGTCGCTACGCATCAAATATAAGTGAATACTATAAAAACAAAGAAAAATATCAAACAGGGAATGCCACGCACCAAAAGCGCAGCCTCCTC
>NW_026462763.1:0-6800 GCF_021730395.1 Mercenaria mercenaria | reverse complement strand
ACTTCTAAACGTCATACATCTGAAAATTTTGATAACAGTTTAACATGATTTTATTGGAAAATAACTTTAGTGTATATTTTTGGTTTCATAACGGATCTTTTATCTATACAACTCTGTATTTTCATGATCCATGGATGCCTTTGAATTTCCGTTGAATTTCCGTTGCCATGAAAAAACAAATAACATTTCTATGTAAAATATGGTAGAATTTGATTTGCCTTTGATAACTGTTTTACAATATATTTGTTTCTAGTTTCTGCATGAATATTAGAAAAATAACGAATATTAAAAAGAGTTTATACCATGCATTAGAGCAACCTCCGCGAAGAATATTGTCAAACAATCATCCCTGCCTTCAAGCAAATCACATGAGGATGGAAAAACGATGTGACCCTAAAATGGCGACACTTGACAACACCGGGTAAATCAAATGCTTGCCATAATATACAGTCAAATTGACATTTATGGCACAACTTATAAGAACATAATAAAAATATTTAATTATCTATATTTTGCAGTATGCCACTCGTCAAACTCTCTTACTGCACTCAAAATACCGTAAAAAAATTTCATTGTTTACATTTAAGCAGGTGCGCGTCACAACACCAGAAAAATATGTACTTCTAAAATTATTGCATCATTTTTTTAGTTTTTAGCTCGTCTTACAAGCACAATATATAATATTTAACTACTGAGATAAAAACTTTGTACAACACAAATTAAGGTATCCGATCCATAAATAGCGCATATCACTTCGGCAGTTATCGGACGATGTCGATATTTTCCGGAATTTTCATTCAGGAACTTAGTTTTATTTTATTTTGTACATTTTTTAATATCATTTAATAAAACCATTAATAAAAAGACAAATACATCAAGAATTTTTACCAATAGTTTTCTATTATCAAAAAATTACGGAATTCTCGTCTACTCTCTTACAACGAGATGCAATGGCGGCGCCCATGAAAAAACATTGCGAATGCCGATTAAAAAAACAAAAACAATGATAAACGTTACACATTAGAATTAACAGTCTATCGTGTGATCATATGGTACGATGGGCGCCAGAAAATTATCATTTATTGTGCTAACAAGACCTGTCGGCTCTGAATATGCTGTGAATAGCCCAAAACATCCGGGTTGACGTCATTTCGACATGTACAATGATCAGATGATATAGAAAAAGTAGGCATCGAAAACAACGATTGTCCACGAAACGCTTGATTTAGGTAGGTGTTTTATTATTTGCTTGTAAAAAGTCAATGGAAGAACTTTTTATGATATTATTTATAAATTCATGAACATTCCTAGTTGTAAATCCTACAGGTATATAATCGAAGTGCATGTCTAATGGGGAGGACGGACGTTTTGGACACGGACGTTTTGGCCCGGACGTTTAGGCCTAGGATCTTTTGGCCTAGGATGTTTTGGCCAAGAAAATTTTTGAGGTAGGATGTTTTGGCCAAAAAAAAATTATTTCCATAATATGCAAAATATGATCTGGGTATTAATATGTTACAGTAGAACTGATCATTTTTAAGAAAAATAATTGTGAATAAAATTTATTTTCATAACTCTTGATTTGTTGTATATGGCAAATATTTTCACATACACACACACATACACAATGTATAAAAATATGTATACATATAAAAAGATTATAAAGAAATAAAGATAAAATACCATGAGTATGTTTTATTATCAGTTTAATTTATTCACTTACACTATAACAAAGAGCTATAAAAAATAAATGTTTTTTTTTTATACTTCTTTGACTATAACATTCTTTAGAATAATCTCAAGACCATATTTTGCATGATATGGAATCACAATTTATTTTTGGCCAAAACGTCCTACCCCCCAAAAATGCCTGGTCAAAACATCCTAGGCCGAAAGATCCTAGGCCGAAACGTCCGGGCCAAAATGTCCGCTGGCCAAAACGTCCTACATTCGTCTAATGGTACAGTACCACAAAACAGGCAATGTTCCCAAAGGCAGTGGCTAGGGGTCCGGTAACCGGATTTCTCGACCTGGAATAGAGGTCCGGTAATCAATATGAATGCTGAGAATGGTATTTACAAAGAGGAGACAGTATTTTATCTTTAAAAGCGGGAAAGGATTTCAGAAGTTTGCTCTTGTATTTTACTTGTCATTCTAAATGCATTGTAAGTGACAGGAAACGGAAGTATTTATTATTCTTTAGTCCTTGAAAAAATAGATCGCAAGTTCGATAAATTATAAATAGGACTTTGTACGCTGTACATAATCGGAGGCATTTATCAAAATATATTCTCCTCCTTACAAACAGTTCTCAGTATTCATACTTATTGGGACAAAATTGGGGAAAAACATACTTTTTTGCTTTGGAACTGCTTCCTTTAAGTTTTAACGCAGGTAGATTTATACGGGAAGCCCTGACACTGATAATACAGCATTAAATAGTACATGTATATTGAATACTGGACCTTTAGGCTCCGGGTCTTGAGGTCCGTTTACCGGATCCCTAGCCACTTCCTTTCCCCAAAGGCCAAACCAAAAATTTCAGATGCACTGCAGCACGAAGTAGTAAGCATGTTATTTTTATGAAAAAAAATCTTAAAATAGGTACTTCTAAAAATATATGAATTGTGTTGAATATATATAGTTATTGATAATTCTTCAAATTTGGATGTAATTTAAACTACTGTACTGTTTATGTATTGATGTTGAAAATTAATACAAGCTACATGTTATATGTACAGAGCTGTTACTGCATTGGTTATAGCCCTTTGGCATCTGTGCGCCATTTGTAAGCGTCAATGTTACCGGTAAATAAATAAGTTGTACTTGCGAAAAGAGTTATTTTAGACCTCAGAAGGTTTGTTATTGGTTTAATTTGATAGATTGAGGTGCATCTTATCTATGCTATGATATGTCTGCTTTTATATTAATGTTTGTTATGTTTTGAAAAGATGGAATGCTTCTGTAATATGTTTTCGCTACTCAATGAAAATTTATGATGTCAATAAATTTATAATAATTTATATCTGAACAAGTTTTCTTGAACCGAGGATTTGTTACGTTCGTTTCAGTTTTGACACAGAAGTGTGAATTATTGGTATATTCTCTAGTACATGACTGTATAACATGTATAACATTTGCATTGACTTTCATATTTTTGTGCTACTGTTACAACCTTGATGATTCTTATTATACATTTTAAAGAAATGATAGGTAAGGCATCCCTTTACTGGACCTAGAACAGAGTAATGCATACGGTAAACACATTTAGTGTTTAACATCTGCAAACATATCCTAGTAAATCCATTGAACGGCTTGCTACATTTATGACTGAAATAGAATGTATATAAGGCTATCATTAAAAATCATTTGTTTGTGGTAACATGACCTTATTGTCCTACCTGTGAAAATCGCTGTTACCCAACTTTTTTTCCAGGACATTCGGATGAAATGTTTTTCCATATATGATTATATGCAAAAAAAAAATCCCTACCAACCGACTCACACAAAAAACTTTGGATTGTGTTACGCGAGTCTCTGATGTTTTCATCAGTGCTGGAAAACTACTTTTTTTTTCGCAGCAATGGTCTGTGTTGATGCTATTTTCTTTGAAAGCAAATTGTCAGTAATCTGCAGCCATTCAGCTACTGTACCAGAAACTTGAAGAAAGGCGTAAAAAGGTAGCTTTTATTTCTCATTTTGCCTTTATTAGGTTCATACAGAAGAGAGAAATTTGATGAGTTTAAAATTAACTTTATATAAATTGTGAAGAGCCGGGGTTGTGACTTTAATTCATAGTGATTTATATTTGAGCCGCGCCATGAGAAAACCAACATAGTTGGTTTGCGACTAGCATGGATCCAGACCAGCCTGCGCATCCGCGCAGTCTGGTCAGGATCCATGCTGTTCGCTTTCATGTAAGATGACATTGTCCTGTCATATGTATAACGAACTATGTCTTATTATATATGTACATATTTTAAAACATTACTAATTTTTTTTTGCAGCAATGGTCTGTGTTGATGCTATTTTCTTTGAAAGCAAATTGTCAGTAATCTGCAGCCATTCAGCTACTGTACCAGAAACTTGAAGAAAGGCGTAAAAAGGTAGCTTTTATTTCTCATTTTGCCTTTATTAGGTTCATACAGAAGAGAGAAATTTGATGAGTTTAAAATTAACTTTATATAATTTGTGAAGAGCCGGGGTTGTGACTTTAATTCATAGTGATTTATATTTGAGCCGCGCCATGAGAAAACCAACATAGTGGGTTTGCGACCAGCATGGATCCAGACCAGCCTGCGCATCCGCGCAGTCTGGTCAGGATCCATGCTGTTCGCTTTCAAAGCCTATTGCAAATAGAGAAACTGTTGGCAAATAGCATGGATCCTGACCAGACTGCGCTGATGCGCAGGCTGGTCTGGATCCATGCTGGTCGCAAACCCACTATGTTGGTTTTCTCATGGCGCGGCTCATTTTGTCATTTGTTGTGTGATATGCCAAAGACAGATATGACTTCAGTCTTCATTTTATGATCATGTATATGAGGAAGTTATCTTTCACATAAAATGTGCTGTTATCATTTTGCACCTGTCCAGCTAATATATACATGTAAGTCATATATCTTCAAGCTGTGTATTGTTGAAAATGTGATTAAAACTTCTGTCTCACCCAACAATTTAGTGTATTGTTGTTAAAAAAAACATGTTCAGACTTGGCATGATCCTTCATTGCATGTCATTCATCTTGATGAGGTCGCTTTTATTTATGTACACCCCATTGTCATTAATCAATGAGGTATATTATAATATAGTGTCAACACTGAACTGTCTGCCCATCAGTCCCACATTCTGGTGTACATTCTGATGTACCATTTCCATGCAATTAAAATGAATCTTGTATACTTCATCAACATGAAATGAACATTAGCATATTATCAGAACAGATAATTATTTTTTTAATTATTCCCCGTTTGACTTGACAATATTGCATAGATCTGTACAACAGCTTCCATATTCAGATGAAACTTGGTATATATCATGAAGCAAACATAAGCATAATGTCAGAATATTTTTATTTTAGTTATGCGGCTTATGCCACTTTTTATTATATCACATCTGTACATTGTGTCCTCTGCTTCTACTACATATTTCATGTAATTCAAATGAAACTTGGAATACATCATCAGTATGAAGTGGATATGTGCTTATTGTCTGATCCTATTTTTAGTTAAGTCCCTTTTTGGGACTTAACATTATTACAGCTATATCAGTTCATAACCTTCAGTTCTCATTAAATTCAGAGTTATGCCCTTTTTGAACTCATTCTATAAGTATTCTCAAGGGGCATAAGTCATACAATATGACATCATTCCTGCTTTTAGTATTTAAAATTAAGTCATTTTTATAATATTTCTACTTGATCTTAATGTTGATAATTTGTCTCATTTCAGTGAGCTGCCATTACCAAAGTACCTCAGATATGTAGTAGGAACCATGACATTCAGGCATTTCTGTTCTGTTGAAATAATACTTGAGCTGGAACCATGACATGAAAGAAGACCTTAGGAAATATATGCAAGTGGAGATTGAGACATAAAATTTGTAAAATGAAAAGACATATGAAGCAAATAGCAAGTTCTGAATGCTTCAGACTAACTATTGGTAGACTTTCGATGATTTACTGCAAACATAGGGCAAAAAGACTCGGATACAAATGTATCATAACAATGCTTACATGCCAAACTTCCAGGGTACCTATACAGGAGAATTCAGTTGAAAGACCAGGAGATTTAGAATTTACATTGTACCTAGTTTAATAGTATAATTAAAAAGATAGTTCTGAATTCTTTTTAGCAAATCTAATTCATTTTTAAATCTACAAGGTATTGTCATCATTTGTTGATCTTTGTCAGCTTTGGTCTTGGTTAACATTTTTGCTTATGTTCCCTTTTTTGGACTTGGAAATGGTGAAGTTTTTGTACAAGTCAACGTTGTGTCAAAATTGTTTTGACATGTGGCTTTGAAACTTTGAGCACTTGCTTATCATCATGATCTCCATTTGCAGGCAAGAGTACATAACTCTGTCAACTATTCTGCCTGAATTATGACCCTTTGTGGACTTGAAAATCAGTTAAATTTTTCATACCAGTCTATATTTGCCTAACCTGTTTGTCATATGGCTTTGAACATTTACCACTTGTTTACCATCATAATATACATATGTAGGCAAGACTACATACGGTAATTAGGACAAGGTTATGGCCCTTTTGTGAGAAAGAAATTTGTTAAGTTTCGCATGCGATTCCATATTTTGTCTAAACTGTTTGATATATGGCTTTGAAACTTTGAACAGTCTTGCTTACCATCATGGTCACATATTGCCATACATTGCAAGACTTATCCAAATCCACAAAAACAGGTACATTGTTGGTCTAATCAATTTTTCATCTTTTGTCTGCAAATCTCTGGCAATATTTTGACCCCATGCTTCCATCAATTCTTCGAATAGTCAAGCGCGCTGTCAACAGACAGCTCTTGTTTGTGAATACTATAAGATCTATTTGCTTTAAAACTTTTACATTTCTTTACTATCAGTAAGTGAGTAAGAATGTCAAGAACCATTTATAACACTTTCTATTGCATATTGTTAAACGTCAATCAATTACAGGCAAGGGTAGGCACCCGCAGGCGTTTCTGTGGTTCATACCAATTTTTACATATTTTAATGAATGTCTGGGGTAATTTTGACTACAACAGGTTGCTTAAGTATTATGATAGCATGGTTTTTGTTAAGTTTAGATT
>NW_026462762.1:0-13899 GCF_021730395.1 Mercenaria mercenaria | reverse complement strand
CAAGCGGCAGTCCATTTTTGCATTCTTGCGGACATTCTTTTATTATTAAATACCCAACAGGCGACAGAAAGAACCCAGAAAGCTGCACGGAATGAATAGAATTTACATTTACCTATTGTCCTCAGTACTCATCAAATGTTCTATCGTTTGCTCGTCCGTCCGTCCGTCCGAAAATGAAAATTCTGTAGTGTAATAAACTAGTCGTTGACTAACTTTTATAAAAAGCTAACATTGTAATAATGATGCATTGTTACCCCTATTTTAGTTCTTACGGTGTGATTTCTCCTCCCAGAACTTAAAAAGCACGTATGTAAGGAAATGTCAAGTTGTTACATCCTGCATGTTTCTATGATCCTAGTACCTTTTCAAAGTTTAATCTGTCATATTAAACGTTATAATCAATTCTCATCTTTGAAATTTCGAAGTTGTCAGGTTGTTTATCTTTAATAAGGCCGCTAGATCTCATATGTTCGCTATGTACATGACCTTCTCTAGATGGAAAATAATCTGGGTTTACCACTTTGGTTCCTACACTTCACTCGTTTCATGCAGTTCACCTTCTAACAAAATTCAGCTGGCAATAACAAATGCAAATTCAAGATATAAAGCTATAATTTGTCTGTGCCAAATGACATAAAAGCAATTCAACGGTCATTACTTTATTTAACAGTATGCGAATTGATGCGGTTCGACAAGTTGTGCAGACACTTATTAACCTAAGTCGTCTTCCTCCAAAAACAAATCCGAAGCTAAACGCTCAGTGCACTTGCAAAAATAGACACATTTCATTTGATAGTATAGTTTCATTTTGTATCTGGTATGGTCCGTACATGCCGTTTTTGTCGATTCGCAGCGGATCAATACATAAATCGATGTCATCTTAACACTAACAAGAGGGCCATGAAGGTCCTGTATCGCTCACCTGACCTATTGTCCTGAAGATCATCAAGATTCACATTCTGACTAAGTTTAATGAAAATAAAATTATAAATGTGGCCTCTAGAGTGTTAACTAGCTTTTCCTTTGATTTGACCTGGTGACCTAGTTTTTGAACCCACATTACCCAGATTCGAACTTGACCTAAAGATTATCAAGGTTAACATTCTGACCAAGTTTCATGAAGATACAGTCATAAATGTGGCCTCTGGTGTGGTAACAATCTTTTCCTTTGATTTGACTTGGTGACCTAGTTTTTGACCCCACCTGACCCAGATTTAAACTTGACCTAAAGATCATCAACATTAACATTCTGACCAAGTTTCATTAAGATATGGTCATAAATGTGGCTTATACAGTGTTATCTATCTTTTCCTTTGATTTGACCTGGTAGCCTAGCTTTTGGCTCCATCTGACCCAGATTTAAAGCTGACCTAAAGATCATCAACGTTAACATTCTGACCAAGTTTCATTAAGATATGGTCAAAAATGTGGCCTCTAAAGTGCTAACTAATTTTTCCTTTGATTTAACCCGGTGACCTAGTTTTTGACCCCACATGACCCAGATTCGAACTTGAACTAAAGCACATCAAGATTAATATTTTGATTAAGTTTAATGAAAATAAAATTATAAATGTGGCCTCTAGAGTGTTAACAAGCTTTTCCCTTGATTTGACCAAGTGACCTGGTTTTTGAATTAACATGACCCAGATTCGACCTTGACCTAAAGATCATCAAGATTAACATTCTGACCATGTTTTATTAAGATATGATCATAAATGTGACCTCTAGAGTGTTAAGTAGCTTTTCCTTTGATTTGACCTGGTGACCTAGTTTTTGATCCTACATGACCCAGATTCAAACTGGACCTGAAAGTCATCAAGATCAACATTCTGACTAAGTTTCATGGAGATACATTCTTAAATGTGGCCTCTACAGTGTTAACAAGCTTTTCCTTTGATTTGACCTGGTGACCTAGTGTTTGACCCCAGATGACCCGATATCAAACTCGTCCAAGATTTTATTGAGGGTAACAGTCTGACCAAGTTTCATTAAGAAATGAACATTTATATGTCAGTAAATTTAATCATTTCGTATCCAATTACGAAGGAGTGTGTAGTATAGTTTTATTCTTTATTTACGAATCGTCATTGTACAACAATATATAACGTATTAATAGTTATACATGCTGAATGCCTCTGTATCGCAACTATAAATTGAAGAAACAGGAAATAGGCCATCCAGATATTGAATAAGTGAAAGTAAGACTGAAGACACTTACCATCACAGATGATTTATACAAACACGTGTCTTTTTACATCAATTCATATTGAAATGATAAAACTGAGGAGCAGTCGCTAAATGAGAGTTACAAAACTTTTAAATGCCAAATTTATGGTATTAAGAATATATAAAATAGTATGGGCAATTGAGAAATTGTGCATAAATCAGGATCAAATCAAGGTTGAACTAATTAGCAACTGCTTCTCAGGGTAAATAAACATTATATTACAGGATAAAACAAAATGTTATATCAGACATTATCTGTTATAATAACACATCAATAGTTTGTACATGAAGTCTATACATTGTATATACAAAACACTATATATAAGTTAAAGAATACTGTAGCAGGTTTTTGAAGCCGAAATTATCATGTCTTTGTTACAGTTGCATCTTGTATAAAATACAAAATTGGAGTCTAATTAACATTTATTGTGTCATAACATGTGTTTTCATTTTCGAAGGAAGACTTACAAATTGGGTATATTCTGGCATCTATTGAGAGGTTTTCATATGTAATATATGTTTGTGACAGGTTTGATTACTGCAGACATAAAGCAATTACATTTTTATAAAACAACTTTCAAGAGTTTGCTTTGTCTTACATTTCTCATGAAATATACAATAAAGAAAACGATATTAGCCTTGACTGAATGCCTTTAACGATAGAAATTTACAGGCCTGTATTATGATTTGAAACGACAGGTGGGTTTAATGTAACTACAGAGAAATAACAACTCGGCGAATAATATGTCGACATATTAGAAAATTAGATTTATTTTTACATGAAGCTAATTTGAAACAAAATAAGTTTTGCGTTTTCACCAGGTCCTGTTGATGCTTTGAGTATTTAGCAAAACGATGGTCACTTGGAAGTATGTACATATTCTTCCTAGTTTTGAAACCTGATACCATTAAGCAACGTAACATTAATCACATGTCAGCAGGACAATTATGTGTTGTGTGAATAACGTGTAATTATGATATTATTTTCTATAAACGATTAAGTTAATGTTCTCAAGACGATTTGTCGAATTTTTTTTCGCAAAGTTGTTGCATGGATTTGGCTTAAAAATATAAATGGTTTCGAACTTGCGTCATGATATAACTAAATGCAAGAAAAAATTCTAACACTGTTAAAAGACGCCGATCTATTGTTCAATTCAATTTTTCCGTACACAAAACAAATTAAGAGTTTTCCGAGTGCATATTTCCGTTGACTTTTTCTATTCTAAATCTGCATACATGTATAATGGTCTGTGGGCCAGTTTCTGAAAGTCCTCTAGTTTTTCGATTTCGTAACCCAGAAATTAGGCAAAGGTTCATCCACTTCAGCTATTAATACATTCATTCCGGGATTGTTTAAGACCGGATGTCGCTTTCTACCGTATGTCAAATAAAAATTATACTCATTTTAGTAAACATTGTGTATGAAAAATGCGGAATTCTCTCTCTTTGAAAGTATTGTTGGCTACACTTAAAAGCTTCACTGTAACAATGTTTTCCAAAATTTGACGATTTCTACAAAAATTTAGGGGTCAAAATACCCCACCCACCCGAGCTACATTTTTTGCCATTTTAAATAACTCATAAAATTATCAAAATTACTATATTTTTTAATAAGACATTATCAAATAATTGTGTTAAGATTCACAATTTTATATATTTTCATGAGAAAATATAAAATATTGCAATCACTTTAGGTTATAGACAACGTGCATGCAAATGTAATACATATAAATCACATGCTGTTTCTCAATAAATCAAGCCTATTTGTGTTTCATTTAGAAAGGTTTTGGGTACCAATAATTTTCTTCTATTTTAGATGTCGAAGTAAGCTTACATGTATAATTTTAACCTTTATTTGATAAAGATACTTTAAAATGTAACATACGTAACAGCCGCCACTCAAATTTTCCACCTTGAAGAATTAGCAACATTGAAATACTCCAGCAATTGCATCTGTATGCTTTTAATTAAAATAAACTATGCACACATGACCGTTATAATTTTGTTGGACTTAACCCTGTAACTATTCTCAATTATAGGATGTCGACAAACTACAGTAAAACAACGGTCACCGTGCCTCTTTCAGTATCACTGTAAAGATAGCATAGATTTAATAGCAGTTTATGGATTCTGCTTCAAAAGATAGCATATTGATAATTAACAATAGACTTGGTTACAGTTTGTACGCAGTCTGAATATTTTTGTCTTTCATTCAAAATAAATACAGAACGTGAGAGTATCTAAGAATCAAATGTACGTTACCTAGGTTTTAGTTTATACTTATTTGTTATAGCTCGATTGTAATGAAAGTTTCAAGCCTTTTGAAACCACTCTTTGAGTCCGCTTCCTGGAGAAACCAATACTGGTGCCATATGAGAGGTCATGGTCGTGATCCTAGTGAGGCTCGAAACCAGAACAACTGGATTGAGCGGCCGGCACCTTATCCACTAGACCACCTCTCCTACCTAGGTTTTAAAGGTCACCTATTCAATTTTATATTTCGTATATAATTATTCTAGGCTAATACATAAATCATGCTTACTGGCATCGCAAAGCACCAACTCAGTTTGTTTTTACAGCATTACAAAGATGAAATGAATAATATATTATGGAACATACGTTACCAAGATTACACAGAACATTAAGTAATATTAAAGCTACATTAAGTAACATTAAAGCTATTATAGTTTTGGGGTTTCGATGGACTTAGGCGGTTTCAAGACAGAGGATTTTATATTTTAATGCGTTGTTTTGATATTCACGGAAGGTAAGATTGTATTCATCACTGAAATTATCGGTTTATATGCATTATGTGTTCAAAGTTGCTGATATAATTCCTGAAGTAAATAAACACGGCACATTTTGAACCTATGGAGCATCATACATATACAGTACAACATGGGTACATGTAGTGAAACAAATGACACTTTTTGTAAAACATGCTTTTTAAAATAGTTCTGTTTCTGACCATGATGATTTTCAAATATCACTTAAAATGTGGGACGGAATTACTGAACTACGAATTCATATTACATTCCCTTAACGGAAACATAGATAAGACTCCTTGTTCATATCCTGATTGTGGTATCATTATTGTCAGTTCTGCGTTCTTACTAAAATTCAATATTCTATTTTCAAAACTATTAACAAATATAAAGAAACTAGTTCGTTCAAAAATTGGTGTATTTCAGCTGTTACATTTAGATTACCTTGGTATGTGACTGTGTTCCAACCATTAAGTCTAGTAACTACCTTAATCTAATTTCGGTAACGTATGTTTCAGAACTACACAAAAGGACACATTATAACA
The DNA here is from genome assembly GCF_021730395.1 of Mercenaria mercenaria. Lineage (NCBI taxonomy): Eukaryota > Metazoa > Mollusca > Bivalvia > Venerida > Veneridae > Mercenaria > Mercenaria mercenaria. Next base: position 8,360 of record NW_026462762.1, on the reverse strand, counting down.
CCTATGTACACCATATGACAGAAATATACTCTAAATTTTGATATGAGAGGTTGCGGGGAGTCACTTTTCGGTATCAGTATCAGAATAAGTTCATCATACACGTATAAATGCATATGTACATACTTACAGAGTCTGTACTATTTGCTTGGAAAATGCCAGTGGTATATTTATATCTTCATGACATATCTGTAAAAACTCTTTTTAGTTAAGTGCTTTATTACGTAGTAAAATCATTAAGCTACATCCTAAAAGGGATTGAAACATACGTTACTTTAAATATTAATTACAACAATACCAATAATTATTGCTCATACAACCAAATAAAAAAAACAGATACGATACACGACTTTTTGATTCCAGGACTTGCTCAATTTATAGCTGCGAAGCTCTGTACTACCTGTTCATTATGTCAAGCAAATGCATGACTACAGATATATTCATAACAGTTTGGCACTATTTCAGAGGAATACGCATTGAAAGGATTTTGTTGAATGATGTATGATATATCTGACTATTTCTATTTCAAACAAAACAGATAAAACTTTCAAGCACAACCTAAAGGTACATCAATATATATGCATCTTAAATTGCTTTAATAGGTTTAGAACTGTATATGCTCATTTCTAGGATACACTGTATATGTAACATCTATCAGGCAGCCATTCTGATACAAATTAATATTACATTTTAGCTACATTCAAAATCCTTTGAATGAAAATTGAGAGTAACATGTTTAGATTTAAAAGAAATAAAAACAGTATTTAAATCATATTACTAGTATGTCTTTTATGGTACGCATTTTGAAAATGGTGCCATCTTGATTAAAACAATAGAAGTAGTTCATATTGGTAACGTAGTTTTCAATTGAAATTATTTTAACTTCTATTACAGCAATGATTACTTAAATCTTATCCATATGTATGTTTGCAAACTTACTTTTGGCGACCAGTTTGAAAATGACAGGATAGTATCTTTATCAGATTGATCTGGATAACCAAACTTCAATCCTTGGAAACTTATTTGGTTTGTTTTATAATACTGAATATCTAAACAGTAGTAGCTCATCAATATTTGTACATGTAGCCGATTTCAGGTGGTCATTTTGTGAGCGGTAAAATCCTCTGTAACATGTTTCAATCAATATCAGGTGATTCGTGTTATAGTTTTGACTTTTAAAGAGCTACGCCTCTTTCATATGTGCATGTTTGATCAAATTTAAAGCAGTTATTTGGAAATTTGGAAAGTGGTGGCCGTCTTAATTTGTATAGTCTGCGTAACTAAATAACCTAATTTGTTGGTAGTTTAACAAACATAAATTTTGGGTGATTTAATAACTACGTACAAAATGACTACTAAGAACACCTAAGCTAGCATAGAAGAGAACTAAAGTCATCAAAATATAAAAACTTTTGTTGCATTAAGTCATATGTGTAATAATTTTGGATTAATTTGAAATAGCTGTCATCTTGAATAAAGACTTATATTGCTGGATCTGCTTCCATTTTGATGTTCTCCATAGGGAACTTCCATAAAACTTTTGCGGTCGTTTTAGTTTTTGCAATACTTTCATCATTTCTACTGGACTAGCAAAGAATAGGTCTGTCAGTATGCAATTCGCCCAGAAATAAAACATAAACCATAGGTTTAGCCAACTGACATTAAAGTGTAAAAGTGTCTGAAATTTTAGTTAATTATTCATTCATTTCGTTTTCTTTACTGTAAACATTAGGATTCTGTTCCTTTATAAAGGATTAAAAGTTCTAAAGATTTCCCGCATAAATATATGTACTAATGTGGTGGGTGGGGTACATCAACCCCTACTTTTTACATTTTATTCAGTATATAATACATATCGTAGCATTCTTTGACAACAAAAGTAAATTATTGATTATTTCAGACATTAAAAGATAAGATTTGTTATAAGAAATGTCGCATAAATGTCTCTTTTACCATCCAAATCCGCGATATCCCTATACAATGCTAAATCGTATTTATTAGACACCAACGTTTTTAAAATCGTCATTAAATTTTACTGACATGTCGCTCAGACCGACATCCACCCTTAAAAGTTTCCTGAATGATAGTATAACATCATGGTATAGCTCAACGTTTGCCTAATTTCTGGGTTACGACTTTCAAATTTTTTGGCCTTGGCCCACGGACCATAAGTTTAAAACTACAGTAAAACAGACATAACTCTAAATTTTGAAATACGTTAATTATTCTGTCACTATATAAATGAATATGATAGACCTTTGAATCATTTAAAAGTGTTTATATGCTAGAAGTTTGAATTTCGACTATCTAGTTTTTCGTTTTTATGTTTCCGTTTTGTATACAAAACATTTCATGACGCGTTTATTGTCATAGACGAATTAACAACGCTAGTGGTTGCATTGTTTAACCGGGTTATTTGTATCTTAATGCGCATGCGTCCCTTACGTTTGGCAAAATGTAAGTTAACATTCCGTACTTACCGACATAAAATCATTATTTTGTACTATACAATTCGTATTGCCGTAGTGAAAAAGATTTTGGTCCTAGTAATAAGTTTACAGAAAGTCTTATTAAAAGATAAATATACCATTAGTGAAATCTTACCAGAGGAAATCTTACCAGAGGAACAACCTTTACTCTTATTTTCGTCCATCAGCAAGTTTTCGTTAGTTTAGATCCACAAATTAAACAGATGTAAAACTTGAACTTGTTCCTTACATTTTTAAATGTCATATTCGTTTCATTCGACAGAAGAGTTGATTTCTTAAAAAAACACTGTATATTTCATTTAATTTCTCGCTGACTTGAATTATAATCATTATAAAGAAACATGGGTTTGTAAGTGTCACTGAAGTTCGAGAAATACACGGATTGCGCATTTTCTCATTGGCGATCATGACCATTATACTAGATTTTGTTCTTTAATTTTGAAGATGTCCGCCGTTTAGACCAAGCCATGGAACTTACTCATTCAGAAGTTGATTTGACTGACTGATTTTTTGCGTTGCAGAAGTTAATGCTTACTCGAACAAATACGTTATGTGGCTGGCTGTGTTTTAAATTCAAGGCAAATATCACGTGATATCTGAAATGTAAGTTTGACTGAAATATCTTCAAGATGCTCATATTGAAAACTAAATCTAATTCATTGAATTCGTAAGATCTATATCGTGATAAGGGCTTAAATCACTATTACTCTGTATTTACCTAAGGGAAATACCTCATGTACCTCTGTCTAATGTTTTCTTAATATAATCGTTGAATTAAAAAATACACTGTGCGCAGGACCAAAAATTGTACAAAATGAACATAGAACAAATAAACTATAAACTAACGAAGGGTAAAGAATGTGAGGGCAGAACACACTCCGCACCACCCAAAACTAAAATAAGCTAATCCATAAAAGGAAATGAAACATCTTCTTCATCTTCCTTATATTATAGTTTTAAGTTGATTGCGATGCGTTGCAACTTCTGTCAGATCCTGATTTGAGTTTTTTTAAATAAACATACGCTTTAAATGGATGGATAACATCATTTCTGTATTTTTCCATGAACATAACTTGTTCAAAAGAGTTGAAATGACTAAATGATAGTTGATTACCTTTTCATTATGAATCCCTTATTATCAGTTACCATGAATGCTCTTAAGCCGCCGTTTCTCATTTGCAATCGATAACATATATATATATATATATATATATATATATATATATATATATATATATATATATATATATATATAAGAAATAAAAAAGAGAAAAAAAAGCATGTGAAGTCATTTTATAATTTTACTATATATATATATATATATATATATATATATATATATATATATATATATATCTTTGTCCTACAGTGGTAAACAAATATATAACTGGTTAAGGATTACTACCCGTAATAGGCTTCAGTTTTACCAAAACCATACATACAACTTGATAATGTAAGCCTTGAAAATGTCAAAAGATAGAAATAAGGTGCATATTGACAAGTGATATAGGGACAAAAGCTCTTAAAATTTCTTTTGATTACTTCCCCTGATAATTTAAGGCTTTTTTATGAGTTATCTCCCCTGAAAACTAGCAAATAATAAGTTTCTCCTTTTCCCTACGGGGAATTTTAAATTTCTTTTTGATATTTGTGTCAGAATCATATATTACAGCTCTCTACCGCAAAACTGTCTCGAAACTTAAGTTCAGATTCTCATGATCAAAGAAATTATATATTTCCCATAAGCATCAATGTTAACTTCAATAAGAATTATCTCCCTCAAAAATGATCAAATTTGAAAAATCTCTCGGTGAAACGTTTTTATTTTTGAATGTCTTTAAAGTGACTAAATTTCATAAAGATATTACCATCCAGTTCCAAGATATGAAATATGCCTATTACACCATGTTATCCTTGATGGCACTGTGATTAAGTCTAACGTAGTTTACATTCTGAAGTTATGTCTATTTTAGACAAATGCAAAATGCGCATGTGCGACATTTTTCTTCCATTGTTAAGGAATGGGGTTTATGAAATACATCTATATGCCAGCAAAGACTCGACCTATGACTGTCCAATCAATGGTTACTTTGCTGCAGTTTTTCATAGCTTCGTGAAGCCTACCCACAGTTGCTGCGAACGGATCTGCCTCTCGCCACTGCCACAACATCCCCAAAATCTTCATGACCATCGACCCTTCATTTTCGGAAATGTGCTCCATCTGTACTTTTGTCAACCCAAGCTCATATCCTAACAGCTTCCAGCTGCTACCTATTCCTTGTGCTATTTTACTCAAGTCTTTTTCTGTAAGTATGCGGGTTGTATCTCGGAAAATACTTGGAAACCAGTCAACTACATAGAAAAAACAGAATTTTCCTTTTAGCTTGGTAAAATATATGATACAAGAAATATCTATAGAGAGAGAGAGAGAGAGAGAGAGGTATATATGAAAAAATCGTATGTGCTCAAATCTCTGCTATGCTGCGTGGAAACAAACATACACTGTATTGCCAAACAAAACAAAGTTTCCTTCTTGGAAGTTACTTATTTGGGTATTTATGTGACTATTCCTTTTTTCTCTCTATTGTTTTTATAGACAAGTGAAACAAACAGCCACATAAAAGCTTTCGGAATGAATGACATCAAAGACAAAGTACAGTTACCGACACCTAGGTATGCAAATATAAGTTAGGAATGACAGACGAACGTACGGACAGAAAAGCGCTATTACATAGTCCTCGGAACTGACTGTCCACCACTAGAAAATGCAATTTCGCATTATATATATTTATAGGTAGAGAGAAATTATACGAACCAATAGCTACCATAATATATCAGTCCAATTACAACAAAGCCTAAAATAGTTTTTAAGATACCGAAACTTGACGAACCTAAAGAGAAAACTTATCCTATGCCGACAACATTACTTAGATTTTGTTTTCAAAGATCGAGCGTGCTGATATGATAAAATCAGCTAAGCAAGCGCTATAAAACAATTACAACAACTGTAAACCACACTATGATAGTTGTGTTTTTAGTTTTCTACACACAAATTGTTTAAAAATCGCTTTTATTCGTTAGGTTGCATATGACTTCTTTGTGTTAAGTATAAAATCACCACTTTTACGAAATTATAATTTGGCAGATACTTTATCAAAATCGACAATTTGCTTGAAATGTAAACCGATTGAAAATTCAATTATTTACAGATTTAAACCATCGATAACAAGGCGAATTGTTTTCGATAGAGTTTAAAATATATTTAAGCTCCCGAATTTGCACCACATTAGTGATGCATTTTCGCATATTTTAGGTTCACGTGTAAATGCTCTTACCTAGATTAGTTGTTACATCACATGCTTGTTTGAAGATATATCTAACAGATTCAAAAAGACCTGAAAGAAAACATTTTATTTCTTTTAAGACTTGGTAACTTAGTTTGTAAAATAGTAGACATATAAACTATTTATCATTTCTGTATGTATAAATGTATGTATACATAAAAATAGTATTTACATATATGTATATGTATTGAAGCCGATACGCATATGTATATAGAAAAAGTTAAACATTAAAGATGATACACAGATTAATTAGAATTAAAACGTTTAATTAGAAATTCATCCTGATTTCAATAGAATAAAAATAAATGTGACAAACCGTTTCCTCGTCGGGGAAGGACGTTAACCGTCGCTTTATTTTTGATGGCATACGTATTCAGTAGTGTCCAGTCTAATAGCTCTGTTTCATTATGAACTTACATGAATTCATCTGCTGGAATGCCCATCACTGCTGATACTTTGTTTCTGAATTCTCTAACAGAGCAAGACCTACTGATGTCGTTGAAATCACGTACATCTCCAACCAAAGTCTTTACACGAATGCTCACTACAGCAAAAAGACAGAAAAATGACACCTTTTATAACGTCAAACATTTCGGAGGACTCTAAGCTGTTTTAAAACATTTAACTAAATGAATATTGTCTACATATTTTTTAAGTCTGTTGCAATACTGTAAACGTTTCTCTTAGACTTGTAATTATATTTGTGTTTGCTAAACTTCAATAAAATGCATAATACTAGGAAGACCGAGTAGTAGGTCACCTTAGCCTATTCCCAGCTAAAGGACCAAACGCGAGTAAAAATAAGCGATCTTCAACTCCTACATACACATGTGCATAACAAGAAATATCTTTAGAAAAGATGGTCGGCGTGATGTAACTAAAGCACAAGTTATATATGTGCAGAAACCTGTATTTAAATTTGTTTTGGCAATGTTGAAAGTGGCCTCTGTGAAGTTTTGCATAAATGAGGACAGTAGTTCTGAAAAAGACTGTGTTTAGAAATTGTGGAGGCACACACAACGGACACCAAACAATCACAAAAGCACACTTTGAGCCTTTGGTGCTTAAAAGATGGTAACAGTAAGCAAACAATTATATTGAAATACGTTCTATACTTTATTTCTGGAATTGTTGAAAGCGACATGAACCCTTACCCTACTTCAGCTTATTATCAAATTTTTCTATCATTCAGAATATGTACAGTACTGTTTTCACCGGAAAGATTAATTTAAAATTTAGTCTAAAATTTAACAGTATCGGACATGTTGTTGCAGGTTAGTAATGATTTGTACTGGTAGATATTGTTGCTGTAATGCAGAGTAAGAGTTAATGGCTGTATAAAACAAATAACCTTTTTTGTAAAAACAAAACTTAAGGAAAGGAAACTTAACAAAACAGAAATAACTTAACAAGAAAACTTAACAAAACAGAAATATGTCCGGAGGAGCAGATGAATATTTGATTACGCACACCTGTTCAAGTGGTACGCATACAACCCGATAGTGCTGTACTTATAGAGGTTATTGATGACGAACGCGTTGTCATTTCACTCAGTGTCACACATGACTCAGAGTGAAACATTTTCAGCCTTTCCTCCAATCAGCGCCACTCTTAATAAATCTCTCATTATGGCTGAAAATACCGAGAATACTTTACGAAGCAATTCGATTGGTTCATTATTCAGGCCGCATAAGGTCATACGAGGTCATAAAATCGTGCTTAATACGGCACGCCGAAAAAAATTTGTACCTAACAAGAAGCAGAAGTAGCTTCCCTTTCGAAACCTGTTACACGTATTTTATATTTCGGATATTAAGGTACAGCAAATATTTTGGTACGAGAAAAATAGGTACGCTTTAAATCGAGCTTTTCGTATAAACGCATAAATTTTAGGTGATTAAATTGGAGATATATTTTGACTCATTGCTGGCGGATTGTTTTGATTTAAACTGTATGACTGTACATTCAATGGAACACAGCATCTAAATGCATTATATTGTGACGAATGGCGTCATATACTGCATACACAGTTCCGTTCTGGGAAGTATGTTGTTACGTTGAAATGACATAAACACGGCAGTCAAGGAAAATAACCTTATATACCTTCCTTTCAAATAATAGTCCCTTAACCATTCGGAATAAAATATATTAAAATGATCCTTTGGAAACTTAAAATGCAATTAAACTAATAAACTGCTCGTTACGATTTAGTCTGGTCCTCGGATGTAATGAGATGTGCAACCTGGACTCCTAATACAGATACATTGAACGTAATCCACAATCCAAAAGGTACAAAACGTTTCCGTACACTTAGTCAAAATACCGAGGGGGATTTATTACACTGCTTCCGAAATTAACATTGAGGAGGAAACATCGACTACAAAAATCACTGTTCAGGCATTTCTGAAATTAAGTAAAATTAAAACACAACAGGGTTACATTTTTAAAAACATAATAACGCCTAAAATGACACATAAATATGCTTAAAATGGAAAGAAAACAGTTTTAATCACCGAGCATCTAAGCGATT
>NW_026462761.1:0-73606 GCF_021730395.1 Mercenaria mercenaria | reverse complement strand
CAAAATATTTGTATATCCTCAGGGTGTTGCTCTACAGAGGTTGCACTGTACTTATAATGTCTATTGTTTTCAATTGCCTTAAGACAGCACTTACAACATGGGGAAAAGTGAACATTTATTACTTATAAGGTGAAGTTGTGGCAGTTCTCAAGTTCATTGTTTTTGCATGTTATATAAAAAACACTTCAGTTAGTTTATCATTATTACATCATATACTAATCAGAGGCTGTAGGTTGTTGTTGGGAGCTAAATTTAGGTGAGGTCATAGGTGAACATCATCAGATTTATCTGTTTATTGTTTTCACTATTTCACTGAATGTTATAAAGTATGCAATCTTTTCAGACAGTCCTTTTATATAACTTGTCATTTAGTGAATCTAAGTATATGTAATATTCAAATAAAGCAACAAGCCAAGTAGCATCACAATCTTGCTGCTTAAGACAGGTGATTCCTTAGGCAAGTTGAAATTAGACAAAATGTCAATTTGCAGAGTTACCTTACTTGCTGCTTGATAATATATTTCTAAGTATATCTGCAAATGTCAAAAATGATGTTATAATTGTTTTACAAACTGCTATGTTTTATTCTCTTTATGTAATAAAGTTTTACCTTTGTATTTCCAGAAGTGCTACAAGTGTGTTGTCATGTGAAGTGGACTTTACCCAAACTGTGCTGCATGATGTATATTCAGGTGTGAGACAGTCATGCACCAGCTGTAAACTGAGACGGACCAACACAAGAAATATGTTGACTTTTCTATGTATTATCGTCTGCACAGAATGTGTTTATGACCAGACTGTATACATGTTTTGTTAAATCATTTTTATTTCCATTATGGCATGCATGTAAGAAGCAAGTATTAATTTAACAATTGCATTCATACAAATGTTAAAATGTGATCAATCTAATTTAAAGAATAACCTTTAATTGACTTTTAAAGTTTCATATTATTTGTGGTGGAGATTGACCCAGTCATTCAGCAACGTATACTGTCTGTGATCATTTCTTGTATGTTATAGTTTACTTAATAATGCATAAAATATCAAAATTATGGTTAAATGAACTCATTCATCACTTGTAGATTAATGTTAAAGCAGTTGAACATTTTACCATAACTTAATTAATATTCTATTCAACCAGATATGTCACATATTTTCATATAAACATTTGTATAATACAGTCTAATCTGATCTAGAAATGATGTTCCACAATTTATTAATTATATTGTATGTTGTTTTGATGTCTCAACATATAATTACTAACATCAACAAAATTTAAGTATTAACAATTTGGCTGGTATAAATGGTTGTTTTGTTTATATGTTTTATTTATTTCCATCCAGGGGAATAAAGAAATATACATTTTAGAATATCTCATCATTCCAGATAAGTACACTACATAATCAAGATAAAAGAAATAAGAAAAATTATGTTGGTGGTATTTAAAAAAAAACGATATACAGTCTTTGTAGTATTTACTTCTCTAGATATGTTGGACTGAAATGAGAAAAACAACATACTTTAAATTTGTGTAATCATAAGTTAATATGAGAATTATTAACTCAAGAAATAGTTTTTATCTCACTGTTATTCCATCTGAGCTTTAATATTTTTCAACATTGTCATTGGCAACAAGGCTCAACATCATTTTTGTGTATATCTTGCATTCATGTGTGATAAATGTTTTATGGTATTCTTTAATACAATATATGCTTTTCATCTTACAATGGATTAAAAAGGTATATGTTTATTTGTTTGAAATTTAAGGTAAAAATACTGACTGATTAAATTGCAATATAAGAAAGCTTATATGAGATAAAGGGAGGTAATTCCAGAAAAAAATATGTAGAATGTAGATGATAAATACAAGGAAGTAATAAAATATTGTGAAGTTAATAGTCTTCATTTCTTTGATGAGCTAATTAATTGTTTTACATGTTGGTTTATTAATTAAAACCTAACATGTGTACCTGTCCCGAAGGAAAATAAAAAAAAGGTTGTTTGATGTCCTTGTACTGTTAAGTAGTTCCTGGGTTTGTTTACATTTCATATCTGAATGAAATGAAGAAACATACTTTAATGAGGGTTTCCCGGGAAAATACCTAAGTTTATTTTTATATCAGCAAACTTGATGAGATAGTCATTCAGGAGTTGTCTATCCTATTTCCAAAAACGTTATGGGGACTAATTTTTTTTGAGTAAATATCTCTTTTGAAAAATAACACACAATATTTTAATATTGTGTTTATATTATCTGATGCACTTAGCAATATACATTTGGAGTCTAAATGTTAAAAAATCCGGTTTTAATTTTTTAGTTACAGTGTCTACACCATCTAGTTATTTCGGTATTGTAGAGTTACAGAAATTATACTAGGCAGGCTGCCTTCAAGGGATCCACACCGGACACTATCACATGACCGTTTTAAATTACGCAAACGTAGGAACAGAAACCAAACTTAACTTTTTGGAAATAGATAGATAGGTAGGTAGGTAGGTAGGTAGATAGATAGATATTGTATTGAACAAAAGGACTTGTGAGTTCACATTGTATATAAACAGTGCATAGTTTATTATGTTCAATGGTGGTACAATCATATAAAGCATATTAAAATTACAGAAGTTGATAATCACTATAAAATTAAATTAACAATGTACATGATGAGGCAAAGTTAGATATAGCCTAAATGTGCCTAAACAAAATACGTCACGATACACAATTTAAAGCAAATTATACTTTCTAATATAAGATTAAGAAGCATGCATACGACAAAACTGCTTCGAGGCAATGTCTTTTACTTTTAAATCATTAAATGATGGTGTCAAAGGAAGTCTTAGAGTAATTAAGATTATTTAATCAAGGAAGTAAACCTTGTAAATGCATTTAAGCTTAATTTTTGACTCTCAGAAATGGTTTGCCATTTCCATGTTTTTCTATTTTATATATATATTTATATATATATATTTCTAGTCCAATATGTCCACACTTACGTTAGAAAATGTTTGCATGAACCGGCCTTTGAAGATCACTTGATCAACAGTGCAGAACAAACTTTGAAAGTTTTATTGGTGTTTGAATGGCCCGGACAAAATTCACAAAATTTGCAAACATTTTTTCTTCACTTGTGTCAACAAAGAAATTATCTGAAACATTCAGTACACATTCAATGTTCCTTTCTTCAGTTTAATTGTACTTATATCAGTCATTTAATTATGGTTTTTTTTTATTTGATGGTTTCATTATTGTTGTCAATAATTACATTTACTTCGATTATGTATTTTTATGTATACATTCTGTATATAATAATTATGTACACATCCCTGGAAACATTCGTCGTTTGTTTTGGGTTTAACGCCGTTTTTCAACAATATTTCAGTCATGCCACGGCGGGCAGTTGACCTATCCAGTGTTCCTGGATTCTATACCAGTACAAACCTGTTCTCCGCAAGTAACTGCCAACTTCTCCACATGAATTATCAGAGGTGGAGGACGAATGAATTAAGATACAGTGTCTTTTGTCAAATCGTCACGGAGAACATACGCCCCGCCCGGGGATCGAACTCGCGACCTCGCGATCGGTAGACCAGCGCTCTCCCTACTGAGCTAAGTGGGCGGGCTCCCTGGAAACACCTGTACACTGATAATATTGTTACAATTTGGGGCTTCCTTTCATAGAAAATTTTTAAAATTTACCGGATATTTATCTTTGTTTCATGTGATTGTGAAGTGTATCTATGCAGTCATTACGTTCGAAATAAAGCATTTTGTTTTTGAATTTAATAAACGCATGCATTGTATTGAGATATTTGTGCGCTCTGAATAACACAAACTAAAAAACAAGATAATATTCGCAGCATATACACAATTCAGCGCAAGCTAAATTTAAAGAAAAAATGTTCCTCTTTGACACATTATAGTGTATATCTTAAACTTTTAAACAAATGAAAGCCAAGACACTGTATTCATAATCAGTTTAAGTTTGACAAAATTGAATTGCTGGCAAGTGGTTACGTCTTTATATCTTAACTGAAGAACAAAATATGTTTGCAAGCTTTTGCGGTTTTGTCTTTACGATATGGTCGCAAAATAAATAAAAATTTAATAGATATGTTTAATCGGATGCAATCAATTTAAAAATGCTCTTCTCGTTCAAAGGGGAAATACCAGTGATAGGAACATAAAATCACGGCCATATTATGTCGGAAATAAATGTACAGGAAAAAGAATAAGCATCTCACCTTTCTATTATTGCCGAAGAGTGATAGACAAGAGTTATTAACAGACTGTTTGAGTACAAGTATGACACCAGTAACAACTATCTAGAAGCATAATCGGCACTGTACAGACCTATAGCGGGTGGAAGCAATTGGTATGTATTAGTTTTATTCTGCTGACTTTTAAAATAAGGCATAGACTTTGGTAATACGAACGAACTGTTAGAGAGAAACTCAATTTCGAATTTTGGTAGATTTTTTTATATCTTGTTACTCTCCCATTAAAGTTAGGAACAATGTTTGTATAATTAACTAATGTAACGTTTGAGTATACATTAATTTGTAAAGAGCCTGTTTCAATTCAAGTTTTATTTTAATATATTGCGTCCGTTTTCGTTATATATTGTGTCAGTTTTGAATTTTGTTTGTCTGAACGACGTAAATGCTGCAGATTGATTAAGGATTAAAATGCTCTACAACTCAGTAAAAACTCTACAACATCAGTAAAACGAAATTTGCAGAATCTGATACTTCTAATAATAACCGTTGTCTTTCAATATTTACAATTTCCATACAGAACGGACACAACCGATTACATTCAAATTGTCACTTTTTATTACAAACATTTCATATAGGGTTTCATTCTGCCTCCTTCAGAAGCTTGTGAGCTTAAGGTACTCTTTATTGACATGCACTTCTAAAAATGTATTTTATCTTGTAATAAAGTATAATATTTTTAGGTGTTACTGCATGTCAGCACGCGAATTCTTCATTACTGCAATCGTTTCAGTTGACGTGACATTCCTGATAAAAGGAAAAATTATTTGACAAGAAACATTTCCATGCAATAGTGCAGAAAAAAGACTTTTCCACAGGCGGGTAAAGTGGCATAGCGTTTTCACTTTAATCATGTTAATATTTTGTAGAGTTTGATCAAATATCCTATCTCTGCTAGAGTCTTCATCGACTCTTAATAGCGAATTTCACAGTTGGTAAAATGATGAATATATTACCATGATGCTTGCCTTGTATTGCAAAAGAATATTTTATCGTTTCTTAGAACTTATAACGTAGTGTTATTAACTATTTTGCCTAACGCATTCATGAAATATTTTTTTAAGTATGTCATAACACATACTGAAACGGCATCTTGCAGTCTGTTTATAATACCTATCAACATGAATAACAACACCTTTTTAATTATCTGAGTTCAATTTGTTTAAAAATCGAATAGTCGTCAGATGAGTTTCCCATGTGGAAAATCATTACATATCCGTATAAGCAATGTTTACAGAATCCATCAGTTAAAAAATCCTTTTAGTCAAAATAATATTCATTAAAATTCTAGGGTTCTCTCGCTTATTAGTATGATTATGTAGTATTATTATGCACCCAACTCGTGCAATTTGGGACTAGTGTGTGAAACACAATAGTCACTGTCAAGAGTATACTTTTTGGATATAAAAATGGAAATATAAGCTTGGTTGAAAACTGGTTTCTCTGGAGTGATTGCTTTTCTACATTCTCCATTTTTGTAGAAAATTGCTAAAATGCAAAATCGAAGTGCAGCAGACACGCACGAAGATGACAGATTTTAAGATGTGACTGGTGCTTTCACATGCGCCATACCGTTATTAAAAACTCGTTTATATTTGTTATTTGCCTCAGAACATCAATATTTGACTACATTTGATTAAATCTGACAGCTGAACAGCAGATCTTTTATTTGCAAAACCACTGCAATTTGCACTTGCAGAAATGCATTAGCATACACTCCTAGAATTATCATAATTGACTTTTGAAGCGTTAACATGCACGCAAGGCAATTGTTGTGATGAAGTGGAAGTATAATGTAGAAATTTAGTCATGTCAGAAGAAAGTAAATATGTATTAGATCCTTTGAATGTATAGAACGCAACAAAGAAAAACAATAGCTTACTCGAGTCAGTTCACGAGATCAAATGAATTATTAATCATTACACTTTATAAATATATTGTTCTCATGGTATCTATACGAAAATCACTTTACCAAATTACTTTTGATGTTCATAAATTAATGTGTTTGTTGTATTACCTTTGTTTGAAATTAAAAGTCCATTGTTTATCAATAAATGAATCACTACCTGGTGTTAATTTTGGTTTTCAATTCAATTTTTATTAAATGTTTTTCCTAAATGCAGCGAATTGTACCGTTTACCCGCCCCAGGTCGTAGGCAACCAGTCATATCGCCGAATTCTCATGTTCATGGATATGATGTTAATTTGAACTTGATTATTTTGTCACATGGTGTTCGACACTTTGGGAGAATTTTACCAATTTTAAGGTATACGTTTACGTTTTACAGATGTTCGTTCTTTCATACGTTTCCAACTGTGATGTATTTTGCACCGCTCAGCAATCATCAGTAAACTAGTAAACGAATAATCAAAATCATGTGTAATGATATCTCTTCATTAGAAAACCATGTAAGGATATATGAGAGATGTACTGGTTTATTTTGAACTAATTTGCTTTGCCACATTTTACTATAAACGGTATTTATTTCTATAATTTATATGAACGTACATCCAATACAGTAAATAAAGCATGGGTATTATAAAAAATGATTAGAAAACATGTATTTAAAAAAATAAAGCTTAATTGCATATAACTGCACTACTGATAAGATTTTGGATCAGGCTAGTTGTATTCTCGTTCAAGTTACATGAGAATCACATGTAAAATCCAACTGACTTGTATTGCATAATATGTAAAGGGGACAGTTATAGCTTTACAATAATTGTAAAAATAATAAAAAGGGGGCTTATCAATATATGCCACATTGGACCGTGGTCCCATTACAGTTCAAAACCGTGGGCTATGCTGTTTTTACATAAAACATAGTTTTACTTGATAAATTAAACAACGAAAACGAAAACTTGCAAGGGTTTTATTTTTTACATATTGAAAAACTTATTTTATCAGATACAATACGTTACCCGGTGCTCTTAGTTTCAACTTAATGTTAACACAAAGTCGGCTGATGTTTTGCAACTTTCTTAGAACAATAACTTTGTAGAGTTGCAACCACAGTAAAACAAGCATTTTTAAGTTCACCATTATATATGATAGTTGTGCACTGTAATGTAAACCAAATGCATAACAACACAGTATTGCAAGATTATAAATCAGTATGACTGTCGGACACTGGCATTGTGCATTATTGAAGAGGAAGGCTGTATTAAACACCGCCTTATGTAATCCACGACAGTAACGAGCATGACGCTTATCTTGTGTACTTTGACTGCCATTAGTCATACACTTTGTCCTGTAATAAACTTTGGCTATATTAACAGAGATATCTTCTCTCTAAAGACAATTACCTTTATTTCTCTACCATTTGATTTCTATTTGAACTTGTATATAAATGCAACCTGAAAATAGAGTTCATTGCACTGTCATATGCATGTTTATATACATTTAAATCTTCTATCTATCAAGTTTTAACCTTTGTTCTTTCCATACGTTTCCAGGTGCGTTGTGTTTTGCACCGCTCAACAAAGATGGAGATGTTACGGCAGTCATAACTAGTTTAGTAAACGAACAATCATAATCGTCTGTAAATATTTCTTTCAATAGACATCTCTTCATTGGCACACTGGTTTTCAAATTATTTTGAAAATCAAGTATGAAGAAATGAGAAATGTACTAGTTTATTTTGAACGCACTTGCTTTGCTAAAACTTACATTATTATAATTAAATTATTTATTTCCATAAATTATACGAACGCACATCCAATACAGTATATAAAGCATGAGAGTTATAAAAAATAATAAGAAAACATTTATTTAAAAGCAAATGGTGTATTAGATCAATTGCACGTATCATATGAAACAAGTAAACCTAGTACAAAGCATAATTAAGCCAATATGAGAAAAACAGGACCAATACGAGAAAACAGGGTCAATACGGAATTCAAGCAGTCTGATTGATCTGACAAAAAATGTTTCCCTACAGTAGTGTAGAAAAACATCGACATTTCCGCAGGTACATCAAGTGGCATAAGGTTTTACTTGAATAATGTTAATATTTTATAAATATTTGTTCTCTTTAAGAATCGTCATCCAATCTTAATGTCGAATTTTGCAAGTTAGTTCGTAAAATGATGAATAAATTACCAAGATGCAAACTATCAAATGCTTACTATGTATTGCAAAAGAGAGTCTTAAGTCGATTTATAATCAACATGATAAATGTACTGTGGAAAAACAGAAACTCCTTAATTAAACATCTGAATTCAATTGATCGACCATTTAGTTAAAGAATTAAATTGTAGTCAGATGAGTTTCCAATGTAGAAAATCAAAACAATGCTGAGTGCGCAAGGTTTTCAGAGTCCATTAGTTATAAAAAGTACTATTCATTAAAACGCTAGGGTACATGTGATTCTTGCTTGTTAGTATAATTATGCATAAAGCTCGTGCATTTTGGGACAAGCGTGTGAAAGGCAATAGCCATTGTCAAGTCTTAAATTTAAAGTATATTTTTATATAGAAATGGAATTGTCAGATTAACAGAAAAATGGTTCCTCCGGAGTTATACCTTTCTACCTTCTCCTGTTTTTAAACACTAGCTAAAATGCACATCCCGAATTGCTTGTGTTACAGATTGTAAGATGTGGTTGGTGCTTTTACATATTAAGACTGGTTTAATTTTTGTTATTTGCCCCAGAACATCAATATTTGACTACATGTAGTTAAATCCGACATCTGAAAAGCAACTTGTTTTTCAAAACAACTGCAATTTTCACATGCAAAAATACATAGACTCCTAGAATGATCATTATTGACTTTGGTAGCGATAACATTCACGGCAATTGTAGTGATGTTGTGGTGACATCTCCATTCCTATCTCAACCATTTGATTTCTATTTGAATCTGTGTATAAATGCAACCAGGTTTTGATTTTCACATGCATGCTGATATACATGCTAGACTTAAAACTATCCACTACTTTACAGATTTTTACAAGAGCGGTGGTCTAGCGGATAAGGTGTCGGCCGCTCAATCCAGGGGTCATTGATTCGAACCCCACTGGGGTCACGACCATGACTTCTCATATGACCCAGTACGGGTTCTACCAGGAAGCGGGCTCAAGAGTGGTTCCAACACGCTTAGGACTTTCATCACTATCGAACTGAAACAAACTAGTATAAACTAAATGGATTGACAATCATGCATTTACATATTATTATTTCGATATATATAATAAATACATGAACATAGTACAATAATTAGAGATGGTACCTAAAAATTCAGATTCATCTTTACATTTTATTTCAGAGTGAAATGATAGCTAAGTGCACCAATTTTCTAAATATATTAATGGTTTTCCTCTTCTCCATGTAAAAATAGAATTATTTCATATTTAAAAAAAGACATTTTCAAAATATCTGAAGTAAAATGGACAACTGTTGTATTTGCCGTTTTTCAATGATTTTAGGATTTCCCCAATTATAGTCTATATCAAAAGTTCCCACAGCTAAATAAATTCAATAGAGTATAGTGTTAGTTTAGTCTACTTTCAACACTTTGAAAGAGCCTATGCTGAACTTCCTTTTGTCTTTTAAAAAAGTAAAATTCCAACACTAGCCAAGAGTCTAAAATGCTTGAAAAAAATCTGTGTGAAAGAGAATGACATGCTCTTTATCATAAGCTTGCCAAAACCATACCAAAAATTTACCTGAAAGAAGTTATTAAAGATTTTTTAATGTAAACAAACCCCTACACCATTTTACCATCAATATTTTCCACTCAAAAATGCACTCAGTTCAGGAGATAATTGCTATATAATTGTAAATGAGAGGCCCCAACAAAAACACCTTTTTTTCAAGTTGTTAAACAGTTTAAGTTGTAAATTAATGTTGATATCTGAAGTTACCCGCTTACTTTGTTAAAAGTAATAAATAAAACACCTTAAAGCTTGTTTAAGCTAGTTGACCTGTATAGAAAACCATCAAATAAAGTAAACTCCATATGCTTTTTCAGCATTTATTCGTTTTTTCAGGGAAAGCAATGATCGTGAAAGTTCAATTCAGGGAGTGTTGAATTGCTTAAAATACATAACATAGAGTCATTACCTATCAGCTACCTTCAAATGTTGTAATTACAACCACTACCTTAAACTTTGTAATTATATTCGATCACAATGAAGTAAAGTACTCCTGAACAGTAAGAGAAACTCTCCAAAATGATTACAGCATATGAAACACTTTCAAAATGATTCATTGAAGTGATAAATATACGCAATCTAGCTACTTTGTTACACAAAGTGATACCAGATTAACTGATTTTTTGTTATTTCTCATTATTGGATAATCCTATATAAATTTTTCATTTTTTAATTTTAATATATAAATTTTGTGTAAACCAGTGTATCATTATTGAGAACAATAAATAATTTGACTATAGTAAAAGATCAGAACATAATAACGTTTCTTAATTTCGTAAACTTTCTTTAAAGGAATTTATGCATTTATATTACATTATCTTCATGCATTACTAAACTTTCTTTCAGGGCCTCACTACAACTTATAAAATAACTGTCAGTGTAAGACATGAGAAAAGTGTGCATATTGTATATTGAATACAATGAGATTTAAACAAATGTAGGTCATATTTTTGTCTGCCTGATCAGTTGTTGGAAAAAGGATCTATCTGATTTTTTTTCACTTTTGTCCAATGTTTATGGTAGCTTCAATTTATTAGTCAATTCAGAGTTGTTCCCCTTAGATTTACTTGGGTAGGTATCATCTCTACAATAATGATTCAGTTAACATTTGTAGCTACAATTTTGTGTACAGTACATATTCTTCGTTTATACGATTTGTTTTAGGTGTAGTAGGAAGCAAGTTCTACAATGCATTGTAATGACTCACGACACCTCATTCTTGATGAAATCTATCGCCAACAGGGTAATACAGGTGCACAAACAGTGTCATCTTTCATGTTGAGCAACAAGCAAGGGAGCTACTGGTACTCTTTGGCGGGGCCGGGAACTGAACCAACCATTTTCCGCACTCGAAACGGTCGCTATAATAGAAAAAAACTTGTCGGAGTCTATAATCAGCTACTTACATTGTATAGTAAGCAGTGATTTGATGTTTCATCGTTCTAAATGAACATGTATTTTAGATATGATACAAACATCTGAAAGGAAAGGAAAAGACAAGGGAAACGACTGATGTCACAATTTTGATGTTGCTCTCTAAAATTTCAAATAACTTGCTTTGTATAATCAGCATCCTATTTATAGTCTTATCGTGAGGTGGCCATTACTGTAAATTTAAAACATGGCTCCTGAACCATTAAGCAAATATTCGATTAAGAGCATATTCACATTACAGTATATTACAGCATTTTAAAGAGATTCCTCATCAGCTTAAAATCAATTCACATTAAAATAATCAAATCGTCATAACATTTATGAGACTCAGTTAAGCTAATAGCAGTGTGTCACTTTAGCATTTAGTTTCAATACAGTACAGTACAAATTGAATTTGACAAATTGCAGAATGATGACTTTGAACTTCTTTAACCTTTCTTTATTTAATTGTTCAACATACAAAACAGAGAGCGTGTTTCTGAAAATTCATCCAGTTGAACAACTTTCAATTATACTTAGTCAGTTCGGGAAAAATGTCCGTCCGATTATAACGTATTTCAATTCTCCTATTTTCTCTCTTCGCCATATATCTATCTGTATGTGTGGCCGCAACAAATATTGAATAAATACGTGCTGGTGTGTTGGCATGTTAGCCCTCTTCAAACGCTAGAACAAAATGGCTGAAATCATGCATCACAGTTCCCAATTTTGCTTTCAAAATTATACATGTGAATGCAAGACATGAACGCACGTAGCCTATTGTTCAAATTTCTACTGATTTTGTCCTTCTGGTCTGGGGCTATTAAACCAAGTTCTTTTCTTCTATATATTAGCCAGGGAGCCAAAAGTGCGAAAAGTGCCTAGAAACAGGATTTACCTGTCCGGTCATGCTATAGTCAGTGTCTATACATATTATGAAAGTGCAAAGTCTCGCGGATCAGAAAAATCGGGCCTGCAAAACAAAAGCTCTTGCGAAATTTGAGAATATCAAGGGGAGATAACTCTGTATATTGATGTATTATCTCTTAAATTCAGATGCTGAGTCAAGCCTATATGATTCGATGGGCTTTGAATCCTAAAGCTCTGTGGTGATTCCAAAATATCCAGTTTTATGATAAATAGTATCGTTACATTTGTGAAATTTAACGAATTAGCAAGATTTTGAAATATTTTGTAAAAATCAAAGGAAAGATATAAAATGGGAAGAAAATATGTTTAGGTACGAACAAATTGTCTTACATTTACAACCACAGAATCTACACATAATATAAAACATACATTGTAACAAGCAGGTGCGTTGAGTGATTAAAAACACACACGAAGTAGTAGTAGCCATGAAAGTGTCGAGGTTATTTGTTTAGTACATAATTATTTCTATAACAAGGCAATATGTCTTTTCCCATGTGTCAATATATGTGGTGTTGTAATACAAAGATATTTTGTTTATCGGTTTACTCTGCAGCCAGTACGACTGAAAAGGAGTTCTATTGATACTCAATTGACGAATATGTATCAAAAGTGGTTTCTCTCGGGATGGCTTGTTGATAATATTATCTTAAAACACAGACATAAAACTTTACATTTACATTTCAATATAACATTGATTGCAGAACATTACTCCAGAAACTATTGTAACAGTAACAGATATAGTGCAACAAAATAGGCTTAAATGCGATGCTGTTTTCAGCTTTTTAAAGATATCTGAATTTCTAATCAATTGAAAAGCTTGTCCTGTGAAAATAATCAAACCATTATGCCATTGCAGACACATAATTGATGCCATTGCTTTGATACATTTTTACAGACAATCAAGCTGCAGCAATGACTTCCCGAGGGAGATAGGATGCAAAACATAGGATTTATAATAGTCATTTTAACTAATGATGTTAAGTGTAATGATTTTATAAATACTTTTCAACCAGTTTATAATGTTAATTGTAGACCTCAATTTCTTCTCCTTTCGGGACTCGAACAGACAACCTCCGTACCAGGCGCATGATGCTCTACACCACACACGCAGGTCTTCTAAAACAGGAACAGTTGAAGATAGGATGAAGATCGGATGTACACAGAAAACAGTAAAATGACGTAACATCTGCACTGATTTAAATTTACAATTCTGCAGCATCTACGTTGTGCAGAAGATTAATTTCATCAAACAGTTACAATTTTTTAAACTGATCTATATTCAAATCATTTGAAGGAAACGCTATATTGAATCATAATAAAAAGTTGTAAGAAAGCAATAATATACATATATTCTTATAAAAGACGTAAGACATATCTTGTTTTGATATCGCCTGAACAATTACCAGAAACGTTTTTATATATATATATATAATATTCTTTTAGCCGTCTTATATCGTCTGTTTCCGGGTGTATGATTCGGCTGCTATGTCATCAGAGGAAGTAGCGAAAATTAATCCTGCAACAACAATGTAACAATCATTAGGGTGTATTTAAACTAATTCGTAGAGAAGCTATCAATCACGTTCAAACCGTCTACATGATGTTGATGTGCTTAATATATTGCATTCTGCCCTTCGAGTAAAGAATAATATAAAAGCTTTATAAAATCAGACCCGCCTTTTCATGCAGGAGTTTTAAATATTTAAAAGTCTGCATATTTTACAACAAGTTTTTCAAAATTTGCTTTGTACATTTAAAACAAAAGTGTTATGAATTGAGTGTCTTTACTTTTTTATATAAATAAATAATCGGTAATTGTATAGAGTGCCACTGAATTTGTTTGTTTTTTCCAAAGTTTGAGGTAAATTGACACCAGACATTTATTGCGACATATCTAATTTATTCTTACTAACAGTACTTAGAACAATTTCTGCTTCATCGCGTTTAAAGGTAATAAAAATATCGTCCTCTGTCATACATTTTGTAAATAGCGAGCACTGTTTAAATACGTTTTAGTTTCATGTCGCGTTTGTTTTTAAAACTAACTGTAATATCAAAGGTTACAGAAAACCAGCACGTAGTTTCTGCATTATTTTCATCCTAATCTCTGAATTGTCAGTACTTTAATATGAAACACCTATTAACATATACAGGCAACATAATCTGAGTTAGTACTAGCACACCTTCACTACTGCACTAGTGTCTTGTCTCGCCTCGCTATATGAGAAATATGCGTATTACCGGACGCGTGGGTAATGCTGTGACGTTAAAACATTTGTTTTTTCACAGTTGCTGTTAGTTCTCCATTTAGTTCTCGTTTCAGAGATCTATAAATTTCAAATTTAAAATATGCAGTGTGAGACTAAGTATAACAACAAGCCTTCACAAACTTTATACATGCCCTTGAATAAATAAAAAATAGTAACTACTGAACCAAAACTTATTTTTTTTAAATAAATCAATATGTTGCATGTACAAAATTGTCATGATAGCAAAACATAGTTCTCCCCACATTCACGCTTGGTTTTCACTTGTTATATTAATAAGACGCTACAAAGAAAAACATTCATTCTTAAAGGTAACATCGATCTAGTAGATGCGCATTTTAGATTTTGAAAATGAAAATGCAAACATTATAGTATCTTTTTTTTCACGCAGTGGAGTTTGATTAACACTTGCCATATTAAAATAAGGTACAATAAAACAAATGTTCATATTTTTAAAATCCAGTGCGACATGTTGACTTTTTCAACATCTCACAATCGACATGAGGGCCTCTATAGTTGAGTGATTAAGGCTGCTGACTTCGCTTGCATCAGACCAGAAAGAAAATGCCTCTGTACATGTTACACCCTAGCCCTAGGTATTTTATAAGAACAATGGTTATGAACGGGAAAGTGCACTAACCCATTTCAATCGTAAATGGCTTACCTAAAACGCGCAGATCGCTGAATGGGTACCTAATATATTTAACAATTCATTGTGCACAAGTCACAATGTCTCAACATTCCATATTTCAGAGATACTCCACATATTGTATGCTTTCGTCAACATTTTAGTAAAACTTGCGTGAACTTCCCTTATGAAAATCCGGTCACAGCAGTGTGCACATGTTAGGCGAAATGTAAACAAACAAAAACAGAATGCAAGATATTCGCAGTTTTACAATAAAACTCAAAATGATGAATGATATTCATCTCGGATATGATTTTGAATTTGAAATCATACATTGGTATACATCTGTACTGTTTATTTAGTTCATTTTGCACATTTATGCTGCATATCCACATTTTAGCATGTACGTGTAGTTAAATGACAACTGGCATTCATTTTCACATCAGCCAATTAGAATGGTTTTGTAATTTAGACCGGGACTTCACCAGGGAAGTTCAAGCAAGTTTTTTGTGTAACGCTGAAAAAACCTGAAAACTACGCGTTGTTTTTCTAAGATAAGAAGTATTGAAGAACTGTGACCGGTACACAATAGAAGATAAATTACCACTAGTTCAATATCAATAGTAAACATTTACCGAACTCCATGTTTTAGGTATGAAATGCTCGATTGAAATGGGTTAGTATCTTTTCCAGTTTATGACTATGGTTCTTATAAAATACCTAGGGGTAGGTTATAACATGTACAGAGGCATTTTCTTTCTGGTCTTGTGCCAGTGGCTGACTTCAAACCACTTGCCCCTCACCAATATGGGTTCGGGCCTCACTCGAAGTGTTGAATTCTTCATATGCAGAAGTCATCTGGCTTATGGAAGGTCGTTGGTTCTTAGACCCAGGTGTCAGCTCGTGATGAAATAAAGCACGGAGGGGCACCTGGGGGTTTTCCTCCACCATCAAAGCTGGAAAGTCGCCATATTAGCTATAATTGTGTCAGTGCGACGTTAAACCTAACACAAACAAAAACAAATCAAAATTGTCATAGCCACCTTACTCCTTTCAAACGTTGTATTTATACTTTAAAGGTCGGGTGGCTTTGCAAGAGTTATACCGCAATAAGCTTTAAAGAAAGTGACGTATTCTGCTTAAATCAGCAATAAAATGAGCGCTTAAAATCAACAAAAACATAACACACTGTTGTTAAAGCGACGTCTCTACTAAAAACGACAAGCGATAACTATAATACTATATATTCTTATATTTGCCTAACTGAACACATTATTGATAGTAATAATAGTGGGGGCAAGGAAATATTCTAGACATACACAAACATTGTAAATCATCTAAATCATTTCCTTCTCGCTGCAATGGGGAGATTTATGTAACAAGGTTACCTACATTAACCTCATTCAACAACATAAATTCTCCCAAAGTGTAAGCATCACCATAAAATAGTGTCTTGTATAATTTATATCCGGCAGGTTAAATTGTGTGTATATATAAATCAACTGCACACTAATTTGGCAACTTCTGCTTAATGTCTGTCCGATGCTGATAATTGTTTCCCTTCTGTTGCTAATGTTGTTTGTGGTGCTATATGTACTGTTATAATATGTTGATTATTCCTATCTGTCTGTACCATTTAAGGTACAGTGAAATGCGTTGGTCTATTATAAAAGCTACCTCTCATGAACAGACTCAAACCATGTCTGCAGTTGAGCCGCACCATGAGAAAACCAGCAGGGTATGTTTCGACCAGCATGGATCCAGACCAGCATGTGCATCCATGCAGTCTGGTCTTAAATCATGCAGTTCGCTAACGGTTTCTATAATTGCAATAGGCTTTGAAAGCGAACGGCATGAATCCTGACCAGACTGCGCGGACGCAAACGCACTAAGTTGTTTGTTTATTATTTTTCGCGGCTACATTGCATTTTCTATTTACTTTTTGCATGATACAGAGGTGACACAGTCTGTAGTAAAAGATTGCGAAGGAAGTTTCAGGTTGAAACACAGTCAACCAATGGCCTTCTATTAGCTTGCTCGAAAGCTTCCTCCTGTAGAAATGTCGAAACACACTGATATCTTTCGTATTCGCAAACTTTATAATGCCACCAGAAATAAGACGTTGGTGCGGCTTTGTAAGTTACAATAAACCATAGTCCAATGACCTTTAAGGATCAGGAAATATGTTGAAAGATTCAATGTACTATACTTCCTAATAGATCTTGGTTATACCGCTGAAAATGTAACTTTTTAATAGTACTGAAATACCCTTGCGTTCATAATTCTTGCATACACACCAGACTAGGTATCTAAATAGCGTTGTGTATGAGTAACCGCGACCCAGTTCTCCCTTTACTCTGTATAACGTTAACAGTTGAAAGCTATAACAATAATCTCTCCACACATATGCATTAGAAATAATTTAAAAGCAAATAACAAAATATCGTGAAACTTTTAGCAGTTACTATCTTATTCATTTCAAACTACATATTTCTAGTCACATCTTATAGGCTGAATATATGGGTTCTGCTTAAACAAATCTGATATCACGAAAAACAAATTAGTCTAGTTCTCCTAGAAGTAAAGATTAATGAGCCCAGCAAAATCTATGGAGGTACATCAATCACAGATGAAGGAATCAGATGGCTATGTAAAAAAGCAAGGTTTATAAAATCAAACAGGTCAATGAAAACAGGAATCAGAGAGGGTGTCACATAGAGTCCAAACAAAACTAAAACTAAAATAATACTGTACGTACATCTTGTAACATCTAAATCTTGTCTTTTGAGGTTCTAGCAGACTGACCAGATGTCAAAATATAACTAGACGTTTCCATGATCTTTATTTATAGAAACGTTGATTCGTCCGGCTGTCCTTAACCGAATCATAATAAAACTAATAACATCCGAAACACTGCAACAAGCTCAGTTTAAAAACCTCGGTCGTAACTTATTAGTCATGATTGTGTACCTTTTCAAAAGCCCATTTCAAAGATACCAAAAGGTTGAGCACGTTAAATCTAGTGTCCTACAACTCTCGAAAACACCAAAGTAATGAACTAAAAGTAATGGTGTTCTTGGCATATAGACATACATTTAATGTGTGTAACTACGAGAACTGATTAATCTCAAAAGTACATCAGTTCATTGAAATGTGTAGTTGCTTCACTTTTATCATTTTCTATATTTCTATAAACTGGCCCACAGTTTGAATTAAAAAAGAAAAGTTCGAAGCTTTGATTTAATCTTTCCAAAAAAAGGGACCAGGAGTCGATTTGATAATTCCTATTACATATTAACATTTGATATTTTGTTTCTCTGTACGTAGAAAACTTTACAAAAGGAGTTTAACAAAACGAAAAAATCAAAAACAATTTATTGTTTATGCTGGAATATTTCAGATTTATTAAATCCCAACAGACTGAGTTTTATGTGCGTTCATTACAGGTTTCCTTATATAAATTGCCGGTATATAGTTTGTGTTACAGGTTTACTATTTATTTATGTTGTCATGACATGGTATATATCAAAAGAGTTACTGAATGACTTTCCGGTCAATGGCAAAATATCAAACAGCTTTGTTTAATTCACCATATAGTTTTGCTTACTTTCCTGCAAGTAATATAAACTGAGAGTGTAGTTTGATTGTTATATGATATATCAAAAACTGTTCTTTTAATAACAGTTGGGATTTCAGTACAAATTTGTCCCCAAAATAATATATTTTGCTGCAAAACAAGACAGATAAACACATTCACAATAGGTAGGTTTGAAACATACATAGGCAATTATGAGGCATTCAGACAAGATTAAGTATACATTTTTCAAATCTGAGAGTATTTAAGAAAAAAAGTGCATATTAAGTAATTTTTATTTTTCATTATTGTTTTGTTTTGAAATCTTTTCCGTGTACTTTAAACAAAACCATGTTTTCAACCCAAAATGGAAATAAATTGAAACATCGATTCAATTCTGTGTTTGACGTTCTGTATGTAAACAAGTGGTTTAAAAGGCTATAACTTAAGGCTAATATTCTTGCAATCGGAATGTTGGTACTAATATCCAACAAACATTTCAAGATTGAATTATTCCTTTTTTTCTATCCAATTGATAGCTAAGGCAGATGCAAAATATTCCAATATCACATACGCTGCCTCCTTCCAAACCACTTGTATGAACAAAATTTAATCATGCAAGATGAGAAGCCTCCTTAATCACCTCATGTTAAATGTGGACTGATAGAAAAGAAATTAATCTACTTTTAAAAATGTATGAGCTCAGCAAAATCCTTGGAGATTCATCTGTCAAAGCTGGTATAATCTTGAAACAGAATCGTTTTTACAGCCATGGAAACCAACAAAGTTTATATCCTTGGCATGTGTCTGTCAGAGCTTTACTTAATGTAGTGCAAAGGTTCGAAATGCTGGACGTTTTCATTAGTAAATAAGACTTGAGTGGATCAATCTGTAATTGCGTTAATATTTTGTCTCTTGCGAGTGGTCAGGCGAAGAACGCACCTAAATTATATTCTAGCTAATTTAAAATATAAATGGCAGTTCTTAACTAATGTGTCAGTCACAATACACCGTAAAGCGTTAACGGACACTGAACGTGGAGAAAAATTGCAGCAGAAAGTTATCAGACAAGGCCGACATCCCCCACTGCTGCTCGGTGCTCTCGCAATCATTGTATGGGACACATAGAGTGCACAATTACCACATGATTAACGCACAAATACTGGACGAACAACGTTCAATTAACGGATATCACCGCGTAAAACGCACGAGAAACTGACAAAAGGTTCTTTTCAGTTATCGTCCATTGAACATACGTTACATCCACTGCATGTCTGACAGTAGCCCGGCCGTGAATCAGGTCCACCGGACAAGAACGGGTGCGAACTGGACAAGTACAGAATAGGGAACGCAGGAGTAACGAATAAAACACATATAAGCGCATTGCTGCCGTACATCTAACAGATAACTTTATCCGGTGGTGCACGTTCAAAATTTTGAACAGGCTCAAAACCTTCCGCCGGATGGAAAGAAAATGGCCTGACAAGGAGCTCAGGCGCCGCATGAGAAACGAAAAAGACACGCATGCGAACGGACAAGAACAGATTGAAACTTCTGTTATACGTTTGACGTCTGTTAACGCTATACGGTGTAGTGTGATTGACACTTTACCCCCGGTGCATATCCGGTAGTAAGCCGGCCGTAAATGAGGTCCACCGGACAAGAACGAATGCAAACTGGACAAGTACTGAATAGAGAACACACAAGTAACGAACAAAACGCATATCAGCGCATTGCTACCATACAGCTTACAGATAAGTTTGTCGAAATTTTGAACGTGTTTAAAACCTTCCACCGGATGGAATAAACGTCGCAGGATAAGGAGCGCAGGCGGCGTATGAGAAACTGTTGCAAACGTACATGAAAGGATTGTAAGTTATACGTAGGACGTCCGTTAATGCTTTACGGTTTAGTCTGACTGAGATTTAACATGTGAATGCGGTGTGTCTTACAAGAATAAGGAAAAATAATAACAGCTTAATATGAACAACGGGTTTAAAACTTGTTCATTTGTTTCAGTCGTATTTAGTCCTGATCCAATCAGCTATAGGGACACATGACTATCAAATGTGCATTAAAATTACACTTGGCAAGAAAAGATCACCCGAATTAAATACCTACTGCAAAGCTTCCTCTATTTAAATCTAAAGAAAGAATATAACATAATTTATGATATTGTAATTAACATTTAGACAATTCCGCAATGTTCCTAATGATTCCTGAGTGTATTTCTTAAGGAATTTCGAACATTACGTCCAAAACGATTTCTTCAAGGACAGAGACACAACGGTTCAAGCCATTAATTAATGCAGCGAATGTTTAAACATTACAATAGGCCGAATCGTACAGTTTCACAAAATTGCATATCTAGCAATTTGATAGCGGTATCATTTTTTCTGGTTATCACGTGTACGATATATACACATACTTACAAGTCATATAATAATCTTATGTATTTCATCAAAGTAATTTATTTTAAGTGAATAACTTTCATTGCACTTCAAGTCGTTCTCTTATATCTGAAAGCTTAGTTTATCTCGATAACACTTGTACATAATATGACTTTTTTCCTATAAATTAATGTTGATTTATTGATTTGGATTTGAATATTTGACTTTCATGTCCCTTAATCATTGTAAGATATTCATTGTTTGCAAAACAAATGTAACAAATGTACTACAATAAAAGATTAAACCACTCTAATGCTAATGTTTACATCGGATGTCGAAGCTTGTTCAAAACTAACGCGCAAAATAAAACTTAATGTTTCTTCGAAAACAAGCATTATCTGCCTGTGTTTCTGTGGAAGGTTCGATTTATATACATGTATAACTACTACTGCATGGGAGTATATGTTGCCCTTTTTAATGATGTTCCTTAACTGTGTAATTGTGTACCAACTATGAACTGAGACCATTAGAGTAACGGTGTGTTTGCGTGCTAATGAAAAATAAAAAATCCAGTAACATATTACAGTATTTCATGTTATTGTTTTATCTAATTGCAGACTATCATAAAAGCGGAATAAAGCAGCAGTAAATCACAGGCAATAATTAAGGAAATAGCAAACGTCATCCTTTGCAATATGTGATAATACTGTTTCTTTTTTAATCCTACTTTATTGGCCACTTTGATGTGTAGTCTGTTCTTTCTGGATACAAATGTTTAATGTTATTTATCGATACAGTTTAGGTTAAAGATGACAAATAGACTTCTTGATAGTATTAAGTTGCTCAGTGGTAGATTTCACAGCGACAGCTACCTATTAACGTTTGATTGTACACAAAGAAGCGAATCTCAAAAAGAATAATCAGTAAAAATATGGATGCTTATACAGACCAGCATCATAGAACATTTCCCTATTCGGTATTTTAGCTAGCATTTAAAACTGTATTATTGTCTTTAGAAATGTCAGATGCTCACCTGTAAGGAGCTGTGAAAACCGATTCAATCATTTTTGATGTTAAACAGAAAATATTAATTCGTAGACATCCTTACTATTATAGTTCTATAAACATGATAAATAACAAATTGAATGCAAATGCATTGTAGACACCGCTCTCTCCTATTCACAAATACTACCCGGGCCATAATTTGCTATATTTAACATGAAATAGCCCACGGATGCGAGTATGCATTTTAATTTGAAAGGTGTCGTTGGAAAGAGCATAGAGTTAACTAATCGGAGATACCTTTGATTTGTCTCTTAGCAATACAGAAAGACACGGACAAATTTATGAGTATAACTCTCTCATAATCATGGCCTTAAATTGATAATTGTAATTTTATAGATACCGGAGGAATTTATCTAAATTGAAACCGTCATCCAGTCCAAATTACTTACCCGAACTGACAGCAAATCCCCTCAAAGTTTCGTTTTAGAAGTTTTATTTTCATTTCAACAGAGCAACAACCAATTGTGTTGTGCAGTGCAACGATATTACTAAGGCTTGTAATATCCTGTGCTGTTCCCACACGTGCGTTGAGCCGTGCTTATATGGAATATCACTTGTTTCACTTAAAGTTCTACACCTGTGTACCTTTTAGGAGTTAGGGAAAGAGATTTAATAAAAAAAATATATATATTTCACAGCAGTTATGTATTAGTAGAAATCCTTAGTCCCATAAACATGATAAATAACAAATTGGATGCAAATGCATATGTAAACACCAGTCTCTCCTATTCAAAAAACGTACCCGGGCCATGATTTTCTATAGCTATCATGTTGTGGCCAAAGAATCAAAGTTAGCATTTTAAATTAATGTTAAATATGTCATAGGAAAGGGCATAGGATAAACTAAACGGAGATAACTTTGATTGATGATTGAAATTTTGTTAATGATGGAGGAATTCGTCTAAACTAAAACCGTCATCCAGCCCTAAATTATCAACCGATTTCAGAATCTAAATACAGATTAAACCTTTTTTCTTATTGCAACAGAGCAACAAACACTTGTGCTTCAGTGCACCGATCTTACTAAGGCCAGTAATATCCTGTACTGGTGTCATTTGCATTAAGCCATGCTTATATAAAATAACATTTTTTTCACTAAACGTTCTACACAATCATGTGCACCTTTAAGGAGCTAGGGAAAGAGATTCAAGCATTTTTGATATTACACAGCCAATATTTGTTCGTAGAAATCATTAGTCTTAAACATAATAATTAACAAATTGAATGCAAATACCAATCTCTCCTATTCAAAAACGTAACCGGGCCATAATTTGCTATATTAATCATGATGTGGCCCAAGTATGCAAAGTGTGCATTTTAATGTAAAATGTGTCGTTGGAAAGAAGATAGGATAAGCTACACAAAGTCATGTATATTACATTTTTAGGTTATCTCTGAATTCAGACGTACTGTGAAAAAATAAACTTGATAGTTATTCCCTCTCATTCTTTTTCTTTTTGTTTCATGCAAACCATCAAACAACCTCCTCTTATTTCTTCTGAAAGATAAGTATGCTCCAGTGGCTAAAAATCATAACTAAAAGGTGTGTAGGTGTTTTTGCGATCATATATTTTTGTTTTAATAGAATACCCGTGTCATTACATGTATTAATCTAATTTCCCCTATCTATATCAACAAATCTGCTTATTGGATCTCGCAGTTGCAGCCTCCTTGTCTGCTAATAAAAACTATGAAAGGGAGTGTCGATTACGATCATTAATTCTGTCTGTATTCAAACGGAATGTTTGCTTAGGGAAATAATAGCAACACCGTGTTATATAAATGTAACAGTTCAGCCGGTATTGTTGCAATTTGAGATAGCACTGTTATGCATTATTGTGTTTTCTCGTATAACCCACGGATGAATTCAATCTCGTCATTCCAGAAATCAGGGATTGGTACAAGAATGTATAATTCTGATTTTCCTTCCGTCCGTTAAAATACGTGTGGAGGATAAAAGTTTCATGCCAACATAAAACCATTTTTTAACTTTTCACAGCACCCGCTTGTAATTCTAATATGCGACATACTATTATTTCATATTAACGAAATATTAATGCATTTTACGAAATACACATTCGGTTGTAAAAATAAAACGAAATGAAATATAATAACTCATTTTTACGAAACACTATTTTGCATTTTCTAAAATAATATTACGTGTTTGTGACTTAAGAACAGATATATCAAAAATACATTAAAGTTAAACGTGAATCAGAATCACTACCGATTTCCAAACTTCTCAAAATGTTTATTGAAACGAGAAAGAACATCTTATCTTAATCGGTACGGATTAGTTATAGAAATTATACTAGACAGGCTGCGATATAGGGTGCTACACCGGACACCGTCACATGAACGGTTTAAATTACGCCAACGTTGCATACGTTGACGTTCTAAATGTTAATACCAATTTAACCTTTTATCATTGAAAATACTTGTTTATATTTGTTAACTAACTGGGGTTTTAACAACAAGACGACTTACACGGATAGTAGATATGCTTTTTCGGCTTTACCCACATGAAATTAATCCGAATAAAAGCTTCATAAGGGCTAGTCACGCATATCAAATACATAATTCCTTTACGGAAATCTTCTTAAGTTTATGAAATATTTAGACGAGGCGTTAAAAATTTTCCTATAGTGTATGTTGGGAACTTATTATTCTTGAAATATCAACTAAATTGCATAACGCGGTGGTAGGAGCATTTGATTATTATTAGCGGATGCTTTCCACCAGGGCAAAGTAATATTTTGTGCATGAAGAGTACTGTAAAAAGCTAGAGGCAATGTTTTTTTTATATTTTCAAACCATCTATTGATAGGGTCGAGAAATTAAGATTATCCAATCAAAGAAGTAATTGAACCTTGGAAATGCATTTAGGCCTAAGCTTACGGAACACAAGATTGCACATTGACCTCATACAAACAGACATACTACAGTAACTGTTACTAACAGAGTACATTACAACACATCTTCGACTCTCAAAAATGTTATGTCGTTTCCATCTTTTTCTATTATATATATTTTTAGACCGCTATGTTCGCACAATCGTTAGTAAATGTTTGTATGAAGATCACTGAAGATAACTGGATCAATAGTGTAGAGCAATATTTGAAAGTTTTATTGGCGTTTAAATAGGTACTTTGTATTTTATAATAAACAAATGGCTGAGACTGTGAGCAAATGAGTTTGGCAAGTGTCATTTGAGTTGTGTTATGCTTTCGTCGAATTACGGTTTTGTTCCCAGGTGATTGCTAAAAAAGATATAGAGGATATTTTTTTGTTTCAGTGTCAGATTGAAATATCTTTTACGTGTGAACACCAGATGCATACAATTTCACAAGTGGCACAGCTATGAGTGAAAATATAAGATATGGTGTTCATGAATGATAATTTGATCTTTCATGTAAAACAAACAAATTTTCTTTTTACTCCGTGGTTTGACTAAATCTGCCCATTTCGTTGTTTCTTACTAGTGAAAACTATGTTTCATACTTATTGCATGAGCCGGACTTTCTGGATAACTAGATCAACAGTGCGGAGCAATATTTGAAAGTTTTGATGGCGTTTGAATGACCTGGACAAAATAAATGTATTTTATATTCTTACGGTGAAAATGCCAGAAACATTTCGATATTTTACTAAACATACAATAAAATACCTGGCACCCTTATGTATGAATGCATAACAACATTCATATTAGTTACTGTAGTACATTTTATTGGACTTTGTAATTCTTTTAGATTTGACAGCAAATTAATCTTTGTTCTTTTTCCCTTACAAATAGCTAAGACAACAGATTGGTAACGTTATACTTTAAATTCATTTAAAACAGCAGAGGAAATGGAAACTTTTTCGAACTTTGTTTAAAAATGGGAATTTATAGTAATATATAAGACAGATTGTTTCAAATACATTTGTATCCACATTTCAGTGGAATGCATTATGTGACAAAAATGAAAATCACGACACGATAAAATGTGAAAATAAGATGCGTACAATGCGTACAACCTTGTGCCAGTTTTATGGCTTCCCTCTATGTCCAAGTGTATTTTGTTCTGAACAACGTTCAGTATCTCTCAAAATTATATAATGCTTAGACATAAATACAAAAAAAGCCTGTGCATCCTCTCTTGGGGAATCATAGCTGCAGCATTCTTGTCGCACTGCAATGACATCATTCACATGTGTCTGCCTTGAATATTTGGAATGAAGAAGCTTTCAAATCAATGAGAAATACAAATATCTTTGAAATGAATAAGATGCCATCATATTTTTGCTGAATAGTTGCACAATGATTTTCAGAGTTATATTCTGCATACAGGCGTAACGTTTGCAAGGGGAAATTATGACAGAGCGGGTAATAAATCACACAAAAATAATAACGAATATTGCAATTTTATTGAGTATCATATATATTATCTTTATGGCTGCAATATCTCAATAGTGAACGTCTCATTTTTCTGTAATTAGAATATGCGGTACATGTATCATCTTTCTGTTCAAATCATGTTAGAAATATAGAAATCAATTACAAATTATACTGAAAACAATGGGATCCGTTTCAGGAAATATACTTATAGACATGAAAGAAGTTAACAATTTCTACCAACTGAGACAATATTCAAGTTCTGAATATTTGTATATAATACATTCATCGAATGACTTACCGGTCTGTAGGTCCAAATGCTTGATGGCTAATAGTTTTTACTATTGAAGATTTATCTTTGAAATTTATAGACAGGTATACAATGAACAAATATATATGATACTGAGTGTTTAAATTCAGCTTTTAAAGTTGAGGGCATGACTTTGGAGTTACAAATTAATATTTATAGAGCAAATTTTACTCTAGGCTGCGTATGAAAGCTATAAAATTAAGCACTTGTTAATCGGTTATCCGCTATTCAAAAAACACATCCGTATACGACACAACGCAGCTAATACAGAAATCGCATTACAAGCATGTTTTAATCTCGGGCTGCTGTGATTTTAATATTTGCCCCTGTATACCATTGAAGATATATCCTGGAAAGTTATGGGCTGATCTATAATTTGAGGGTTACACTGCCGAATCGGTTGACAGGAAAGGGCAGGGTGACGGTATCAATTTGGAGAAATATCTATGATTTACATACATGTAGCTAATGTTACTATGCGCTGCTTATAAATATATATATTATTTCATTATCATAATAATGGACGTTTTACTTCTTACAGCTTTCACAGATGACATGACTTTGCAGTAACAAATTAATATTTACAGAGCAAAAGTTACTCTAGGCTACGTATGAAAGCTGTATTACATTTCTTAATCTTTTATCAGCTTTTCACAAACGCATCCATATACGAATCAACGCAGCTAATACAAAAATCGCATTAAAGGCATGTTTTAATCCCGGGCTGCTGTCATTCAATTGTTCGTCCCTCTCTACTATTGGAGAAATATCTTTGAAATGTTTGGTCTGATCTATAGTTTGGGTCACACTGCCGATTCGATTCAATGGTTAGGGCAGGGGACGGTATCAAGATATTAGATTTACAAAGAAAATATTACTATACACTGCTTATTAAAAATAGATATGATACTGTCTTTGTTTTTACTTCTATCGGCTTTCAGAAATGAGGGCATGAGTTTGGAGTAACAAAATAATATTAACAGAGCAAATCTTACTCTAGGCTACTATGAAAGCTATATTACACTTATTAATCTATTACCAGTATTAAATTTATTAATCTTTTACCAGCTTTTCACAAAACGCATCCATATACGACTCAACGCAGTTAATACAGAAATCGCATTAATACGCTAAGCGTGTTTTAATCTCGCGCTGCTGTGAGTTTAATGTTTGCCCTTCTCTACCACTGAAGATATATCTGAAATTTATGGTCTTGCCTACAATTTGAGGGGTTACACTGCCAGTTTGGTTCACTGGTAAGGGCAGGTTCACGGTATCAATTTGGAAAAAACATCTAAGATTTACATAGCAAATGTTACTATACACTGCTTATGTAAAATATAATAGGGTTATTATAACAGTAGCTTGATCTGGGATGCAGTATTCGGCTCAAGTGGATTTTGCCAGATCGGATCTCACGAGGCGCGCAAGAAAATCCACGAGAGCCGAATACAAAGTACCAGATCTAGCTACTGTTATAATGACCCTTTTATTATATACCTTTACCATTTTGATTCTTGTTCTGTTCTTGAACGAAATCTTCAATGTTTATCGATATTAAATGGAACTTAGTGAAGTTTTTATGTGCGCTATTTATAGAAATGTGTCGGGTCATGCATATTAATGAAAATAGTCCGGCAGCATACAATACGGAAGGTACAATACGGAATTTAAAAGGTACAATACGGAATTTTTGTCTGTCTGTTAATATTTAATTGTGAAATACAAGCCGATTTTTTACAGAATTTATATAGGTATATAATAAATACATTTATGATACTGAGTGTTTAACGTTTCTCAACTTTCACAAAAGAGCGCATGACTTTGGATTAACAAATCAATCTTTACAAAGCAAATGTTGCTCGAGGCTGCGTATAAAATCTATATTTCACTTGCTAATCTTTCATCAGCGTTTCACAAATCGCACCCGTACACGACTCAACGCAACTAATACAGAAGTCGCATTACAAGCATGTTTTAATCTCGGGCTGCTGTGATTTTAATATTTGCCCCTCTCTACCATTGAAAGTTATGGGATGATCTACAATTTGAGGGGTTACACTGCCGATTCGGTTGACAGGAAAGGACAGGGTGACGGTATCAATTTGGAAAAATATCTATGATATACTTACATGCAGCTAATGTTACTAAGCCCTGCTTATAAGAAATATATTAATTTGTTTATTATTATGATAATGGATGTTTTACTTCTTACAGCCTTCACAGATGCGGACATGACGTTGCAGTAACAAATTAATATTTACAGAGCAAATATTACTCTAGGCTACGTATGAAAGCAGTATAATGTACACTTCTTAATCTTTTATCAGCTTTTCACAAACGCATCGTATACGACGCAGCGCAGCTAATACAGAAATCGCATTACAGGCATGTTTTAATCCTGTCATTTAATTGTTCGTCCCTCTCTAATATTGAAGAAATATCTTTGAAGTGTATGGTCTGATCTACATGTACAGTTTGAGGGGTCAAACTGCCGATTCGGTTCAATGGTTAGGGCAGGGTGACGGTATCAATTTGAAAAATAATCTAAGATTTACAGAGTTAATGTTACTATACACTGCTTATGAAAAATAGATACGATACAGGGTTTTTTTTACTTCTATCGGCTTTCAGAGATGAGGGCATGAGTTTGGAGTAACAAAATAATATTAACAGAGCAAATCTTACTCTAGGCTACTATGAAAACTATATTACACTTATTAATCTTTTACCAGCTTTTAACAAAACGCAACAATATACGACTCAACGCAGTTAATACAGAAATCGCATTTAAAGGCTTAGCGTGTTTTAATCTGCTGCTGTGACTTAAATGTTTGCCTTTCTCTACCACTGAAGATATATCTTTGAAACATGCAATATATACAAAATAGTCATGCAATATAAACTGACCAATTAGGAATTTTGTTGAGTGTATGATACTGAGTGTTTAACGTTTCTCAACTTTCACAAGAAAAGCGCATGACTTTGGAGAAACAAATCAATATTTACAGAGCAAATGTTGCTCTAGTCTGTGTATAAAAGCTATATTACACTAGTCTTGCTAATCTTTGTCAGCATTTCACAAATCGCATCCGTATATGACTCAACGCAGCTAATACAAAAATCGCATTACAAACTAGTTTTAATCCCGGGCTGCTGTAACTATAATGTTGTCCCTCTCTAACACTGAAGATTTACCTTTGAAATGTATAGCTTGATCTACGATTTGAGGGGTTACACTGCCGATTCGGTCCACTGGTAAGGGCAGGGTGACGGTAACAATTTGAAGAAAAATCTACGATTTACAGAGTTAATGTTAATATACTTATCAAAAATATATTCGATACTGGACGTTGCACTTCTTTCAGCTTGCTCAGATGAGGGAATGACTTCGGAGTAACAAATTAATATTTACAGAGCAAATGTTACTCTAGGCTACGTTTGAAAGCTATTATTACACCTGCTAATCTTATATCAACTTTTCACAAAACGCATCCTTATATGACTCAACGCAGACAATACAGAAATCGCATTACAAACATGTTTTAATCCCGGGCTGCTGTGACTTTAATGTTTGTCCTTCTCTTTCGTTAATTGAAGATATATCTGTAAAATGTATGGTCTGATCTACAATTTGAGGGGTTTCTCTGGTTAGGGCAGAGTGACGGTATCAATTTTGGAGAAAAATCTAAGATTTACAGAGGTAATTGTACCATATACTGCTGATGAAAAATAAATAAGATACTGGGTGTTTTACTACTTTCAGCTTTCAAAGATGAGGGCATGACTTTGGAGTAATAGATTAATATTTACAGAGCAAATATTACTCTAGGCTGCATATGAAAGCTATGTTACACTTACTAATCTTTTGTCAGCTTTTCACAAAACGCATTCATATACGACTCCGCGCAGCTAATACAAAAATCGTATTACCTGTAACCAAAGGCAAATACTGTCTTGACAATTTTATATTGCACTACAGTAATTTTATATACCTAATATTTTTACAAAATTATTATTTTACATTTTTTAAAGAAAATGGATTATGAAATTTATGAATTTACTTAATTGGACTAGCTGTGATGTAAAGAATCATGTCATGTTTATTCAAAATAGATAATAGTCACAATTATAGTTAACGAATATTGACTAGGAATCCCAATAAAAACAGGAATGTATGGGGCATAGTAAAT
This sequence comes from Mercenaria mercenaria, assembly GCF_021730395.1. NCBI lineage: Eukaryota > Metazoa > Mollusca > Bivalvia > Venerida > Veneridae > Mercenaria > Mercenaria mercenaria. The sequence goes on along the minus strand of NW_026462761.1, from coordinate 42,536 downwards.
GCTGACTAGTACTAAAACATTATATAACTAGTAAGAAGTGTATCCAATATTTATATATATACTATAAGGATTTCATTTGAGAGTGTTCTGATCAACTATGCATTAAGTGTTGTTTTGTACTCAATCTTTCAAATAAAAGACTAGTAGTCGCTGTAAACCTAAAGAAATGTGACTAGACGTAACTGAATTAAACGAACAAGGAATAAAAAGGACCTGAAGCTTATGCCGAGTAGTAAGTGTATTTGGTAACGTAGTTCACAACAATGCTTATTTGTAAGAACTATATCCTTGCTTATGATAGAAATACAAGTTAAACATGTGACATAATGTTTAATTGTATGTGATAACAATGCAACGAAATTTTCTGAAATGATAAAAACAATTCTGATCACAAATAAGTTAATGTGAACTACATTAACAGTTTGTGAACTACGTTACCATCTTCAGCATGCTCTCCATGTATTATACCTATGTTTGCATTTAATGTAGCAGTAACACACCACATAGTTATCTCATTATCACCAGAAAATGTAGAAAAAATAACATATATCAGTTGGTTAACTTACTTAATCTGTTACTAAACAACGACTGGTTAAACTATGATGGTTTCTGTTACTTTTATTTGATAAAAACATATATGGGATGCACCATCTTTGCTTACACAAAACACCGTGAAGTGTTGTCAGTGCCTATGTGTATTGTTCTGCAAGAAATTAGTCTTTGGATTAAGTATTAGACACTTTGCTAACTTGATAGTAACGTAGTTCACGGTAACGTAGTTCACAAAATAGGTTAAGTCTGTCTAATCTAATAAACGTGATGCACAGAAAAATTTTTTAGCTTTGATATAATACTGTTTACTTGTATGTATGTAGTGCGAAATAGGCATACCTTTGTTTTTATTGCATATAGCGGTAATGCATGGTAACGTAGTTCACAAAATAATGTAAAATTAACAGGGTACCGATTTTAAGGGGATGTTGTGATCATACTGTACCTTCTCTATGTTTTTACTGTCTTCGAGACTGATCAAAGTACAGATCTATACATGCATTAATTTTTTAATGTTCAGCCCTAAATGGTAATGTAGTTCACAGAGATTTCTATGACAATATCGCTAAAGATTTTCGGTCAAATATTTTTGCTAAGTGGTCTTTGTACATGTCACATATACAATGACATGCAAAAACTGCATACAAAAAGCATCTTTCTGGCAGAGGTTGTAGACCAAAGTAAGCTACCTAGAGTTGTGAAAGGGTATTTTTGTCAATTTCGGAGTCTAATACGTATCATTATATTATAAATGTACCATTGTCAGTGGCCTAACATCTTTTTAAAAGTAGATAGGGACCATAGCCTTTAATCAAAGCAAATGTATTATACCTTTTACTCTTAAAGGTGGATAATCAGATTTTGGCCATGTAACGGATTTGTTCGAAACTTTAGCATCTGATCATTTACACTCATTTATGTTCACTTAACACTTAATACAAATTAGATTTTCACTGGAGGTATTTTTAAAATTTCATTTTCCTATCCTGGTTGCCCAACCAAGATAGAGTTATTTTATCATAAGTATAAATTTGATAAACATACTTTGCCTAAGGAAATGTATAGATATTAGACATATTGTAATATATTTGTAAAATATTTGCACTAAAAATTATGTATTTAGATGGAATTCATTAGAAACGCAAGTTTGAAAAATTATTATTACCTCCCTTTGCCTATCTTGGTTGCGCAACCAAGATAGATTGGAAATAAATGAATTCAGAAGCTACACACAGCTTTAAAACTTGCATTTTGGTTCAGATTGTTCAATAGCTGATATGTCTATCAAATGCAAATGTAAAACTAGACATTGTATCGAAATAAAAAGAAATACCCAGCTTTTTATATACTTTCATATTAAAGGGGAGTAATTACAAAATTTTATAAAAATAATAAAATATACATTTCAAATAGGAATCTAACTCTATGTAATCGGTCGTTTTGTTCCTTAAATAATTCTCTACCAGAATAATACAAAAAGTAAAAAATGTCATTAAATGTTGATTAAATGTGATTGACCACCTTTAAATATGGAAGAATATGCTTGAAACGGCAGTTTTACGTAATTGTCCAGTTTTCCGGTTTTTTAATGCGGAGATTCATCAGTCAAAGATAGGGTAATATTAAAACGGAATAATTCTTACAACTAAGTAAATCAAACAAATTGATATCTTTGGCATGGGTTTCAAAGATATTTCACAACATGTATAAATTGATAACGAATCCAAACATTTAAACATGGATCTGCTACAATCTGTTATATAGGAATTTGTAGCCATGAAATTCATATCAAGGAAATGAGTTTCTTCTGGTAGCAAATGCAACAGAAAGTTTCTCAATGTTTTGTGTTTCCTAAATGACAATAATAAAGTGTAAAATGATCTACTTGATGCCCGAAAGTCGGCATTTATGAACATGCAGGAAGTGTGTACTAATGTAAACAATATGTATATACAATAATGCAAAATTGCAATGGCGAGGCAAAAAAAAACAAAAAACAAGAGCTGTCTCCATAGGATGACACATGCCCCCGATACTTTGAATGAATAGTTATGGCCGATGTTAGAGTTTAGGACTTATGACCTATGGACCTGGGTCATGCGCACGACATGCGTAGTTACTTTAAAATCCATGCATGAATGACAAAGATATGGACCGGACACGCCCATCAATGCACTATCATGAAATATGACATTTAACGTCTAAGTGTGACCTTGACGTTTGAGCTACAGACCTGGGTCTTGCGCGCAACACGTCGTCTTACTGTGGTACACATTCATGCGTAGTTACTTGAAAATCCATCCATGAATGACAAAGATATGGACCGGACACGCCCATCAATGCACTATGATAAAAAATGACATTTAACGTCTTAGTGTGACCTTGAACTTTGAGCCACGGACCTGGGTTTTGCGCGCGACACGTCGTCTTACTGTGGTACACATTCATGCCAAGTTATTTGAAAATCCATCCATGGATGACAAAGATATGGACCGGACACGCCCATCAATGCACTATCATGAAAAATGACCTTTAACGTCTAAGTGTGACCTTGACCTTTGAGCTACGGACCTAGATCTTGCGCGCGACACGTCCTCTTACTGTGTTACACATTCATGCCAAGTTATTTGAAAATCCATCCATGGATGACAAAGATATGGACCGGACACGAAAATTGCGGACAGACCGACAGACTGACAGACCGACAGACAGACGGTTCAAAAACTATATGCCTCCCTTCGGGAGCACAAAAAATCTGCTGTGCAATTATCTTATAAATGCAAATATAGTAAGATTGTTTTGTTTTTTTTGTTCAATGGCAAATGGACAACATGAGTTAGGTTATGCAGTACGTGTGATATGCATACAAAATAAAGTGACTGAATGACTTGTTGGTCAATAGTTTTATTTGTCATAATATTATTTTTACATTTTTGACTAATTAGCCCAGTAATCACAGTGAACATATGTTGCATATAGCCCGGTCATATATCACAGTCTGTGGACCGGCGATTTCATCGAAGTCATATAATAATTTCATTCAGTTTAATCATACTCTCAATCATAAGACAATTAATTCCGAACAGGCTATATGTCGTATTCGTTTGTGCTCTCACATGTCTCTATGTCGATATATAGTTGAACAAAATCGAATTTTATGTCCTTGAAAAATTATCAGACATTCCAATGCATATTACAACATTTAAAAGAGTACATGTTAATTTGGAAAAAATCTTTAGCTTAATATTGGTACCTAAGTGTTTATTTCAAATACTAAAAAATAAACAGCTTATGAGCTAAACCACTAATGCCTACACAGAAAACTAGTATTTTCATATTTCTTTGCCTGATTTTCTGTGGAAGCATCTTTTTGTTCCTAGACTACTGCAGGGAAGTACTTGTTGCCTTATTAGTAAATATTATTCCGTAATTGTGTACTAAATATGCACTTAGACCATTATGGTAACGGAGAACTCGCGTGCAAATGAACAATCACACCCAGTAATCTTACAATTTATTGTTACATGTAATTGCAAGCTGTTAAAAAATAGGATTTGAAAAAAAGTCGAATTGAAATGGATGTTTGTGTGGGTAGGTAGGGTGTTTTAGAGTGATTTTTTGAAGGGAAAGATGACTGTGAAAAAGACCCCCCTCCCCCCCCCCCCCCCAAAAAAATAAAATGGGGGCGGGGGCGGTAATTTTATGGGTGTACAACGCTTTTGCTGCATATAAACCTCAAACAGCGGTAATATACTTTGGATGTCCAAGGATGAATGGGATGACTGAAAGTTTCAACCACACATATACAGTTACAATAGTCTTGCGCTAAGTCCTCGAAATATGTAATTCATTTGACAGTGACGTGGTTATATTCGTAACGTCCCGTTATCTTCAAATTCAGAACCTTCAAAAATACACAACTGCGAAAAATCTAAAGACATTGCAAATGCCTTGTTGATATATCAGAAATATAGATGCATACACAGACCAACATCGCCGAATTCCATAGTAACCTATTTGGGTTTTTAGCCAGAAAGAATAGCTGGAAGTCAAACAGTATTAATGTTTTTGTTTTTTTGTAATACGTTCTTTTAAAACAATAATAATGTAGTTTATATTTTCGTTCATTTCATTCAGCCAAATATAGATTATTTAATTTACTCATCTTTTACCATTTATAGTTAACGGGAAAATACATAAAACAAACGACTGAATAGGAGTGGTGAAACAGGCATAGTTTTATTTCATTTTTCGTTCATACTCAAACACACCGTGGTTCTAAACAAAGAAAGAAAAAATGATTGCCATTTTATAACATGGCATATTAGAGTGTCTAAGCACTTATAACATCGATAAATTGAAAACACTGATTGCAACTGAAGAACAGTACTGTTGCAATATTTGGAACCAACGTCTTACATCCACAAATATAGAACACTTTCTGAATTTTTACATTGTCAATCGGCGGATAACGACAGAAAATCGTTACTATCTGAAATATATAACAAAGGTAGACACTGGAAAACTAACACAGAGTGAAAACTGTTTTGTTATAACCTGGAACAACTGATACGGGGACTGGAAACCGGCATTTATCTTATCTTATGCTGTCGCCCAATCGAAGCGTATGCCGTAGGTTATTCTGCTATTACTCAAACACTTACGCCTTACAGTTTAACTCGTCCTTTCAGTGAAAAGCTGGGAAAGCATTTGTTGAATTTGTTGTTGAAAACAAAAGTTCTGCCATGAAATTATTGCCTGCATCTGTTTTTAAATGGAAAATATCTACATTAATGTTACTTTTCGCCCTGTGAAAATGGCTAAATCTAGACTTGTCTTACCCAGAGAGAAAGATGTCGTTTTTTACATGATATTTGCCTTGTTGATTCAGAGTATTTAGAACAAAAAAATAGGACATATTTTAATGAAAATAGCAAGTCAAAACTGTAAACTGTTGCCTGAAAATATTTGTTTATGATATTGCTCTGTTCTTCACCAATTAAATGCGTGTTAAACCTAGAATATTTTCTGCAGTTTTATCTAAAAGTTCGGAATACTAAATTTAACTTCGTTGTCGGCCTTTTTAAAAAAAAAATATTGTTATTTTAATTTAAATACATTGTATTTTTCACACATCAGTTTTAAGATTAAATTTATTAAACTAATTTTTGGAGTTTAAACAACAATTTCGTTTGAAACATTCCCTACGTTCAAGAAGAATGTTTGTTTCTGTATGTAGAAATCTGACATTATAAACAATAAGTATAATTATGGCTCTACAAGATTAAGAAAAGTGTCAGCTTTCTGTTATTTTCCATTTTTTTATTCAAATCCAATAAAAATCGGCCCTTTGATAAAGGTTTGAAGTTACGTGGTAAAATATTTCTTCAGGGAAGTGAGCTCGACTTAATTCATAATAATTAAGCATATCACCACATGCAGTCTCATGTGCTTTTGCTTCAGAATCCCTTTAGATCAATCTCTGATCATCTAATTATCGCCACTTAACATGTGACTGGTAAACCCTTTGAACAATAAGTGTTATAGCTCCATGATTAACATGAGGTAATATGCTAATTACACGCTAATCGATAGCGGCGAAAACAAAATATCGATCGCTAACGACTGGTCGATATTTACAGGTATGGACGACAGCATAATACAGATAAATGTATTGATTTATACGGAGTTTCTACTCCCCGTATTAGACCTTCCTGGTTATAACATACGTTAGAAAACTGGGTGGGAGGGAGGGTAATCTTGTTGTCACTATGCCCGTTAGACCTCGAATAGCGTAAATCCCGTGCGGAGCGGCTTTTATATCAAGCCGCAATCAATCGAGCCGTAAAATTTCTATATTTAGGAACGTTTCTACGGTGGCATGTTTAGGACATGCAATTATTTTTTTAGGATTAAATTATCTTGAGCGATCAACATCTTATCTCGAGCGCACGATATCTTATCTTGAGTGATGACCATCTTATCTCGAGCGATCAACATATTATCTTGAGCGATCAACATCTTATCTCGAGCGATCACCATATTATCTTGAGCGATCAACATATTATCTTGAGCGATCAACGTCTTATCTTGAGCGATCAACATCTTATCTCGTGCGCGACATCTTATCTTGAGCGATCAACATATTATCTTGAGCGATCATCATCATATTTCGTGCGCACGACATCTTATCTTGAGCGATCAACATCTTATCACGAGCGATCAACATATTATCTCGAGCGATCAACATATTATCTCGAGCGATAAACATCTTATCTCAAGCGATCAACATATTATCTTGAGCGATCAACATATTATCTTGAGCGATCAACATCTTATCTCGTGCGCACGACATCTTATCTTGAGCGGTCAACATATTATATTGAGCGATCAACATTTTATTTCGTGCGCACGACATCTTATCTTGAGCGATCAACATCTTTTCTAGAGCGATCAACATATTATCTCGAGCGATCAACATCTTATCTCGAGCGATCAACATATCATCTTGAGCGATTAACATATTATCTTGAGCGATCAACATCTTATCTCGTGCGCACGACATCTTATTTTGTGCGATCAACATCTTCTCTTGAGCGATCATCATATTATCTTGAGCGATCAACATCTTATCTTGAGCGATCAACATCTTTTCTCGGTCATCTTATCAATATCTATTAAGGATTCTGTGTGAATTCAGATCATTAGTAAAAACATACGGCTGCAACCGTTTTTGTTTTTATTTAGATTATACTTATAACCGTTTCACATGTTTGCAGGGTTAGACATTTAAATACGGAAACTGATAAAAAAGGCAGCAAAAATCAGTGATGATGCAAAGAAATAAATTTAAGTCCTTGACAAAAAAATAGTATGTAGGCTTCGCTATGGAAGCCCAGGAGGGACAATTGATTTCCGTACTTCCCACTTCTGACTTCTAACTTTTGCACTTCCCACTTCCAACTTCTTGACTTCCTACTTCTAACTTCCACACTTCTGACTTCTAACTTCCGCACTTCTGACTTCCAACTTCCCGACTTTCGACTTCTGATTTCCAACTTCCACACTTCTTACTTCCGACTTTTGACTTCTTACTTCCTTCTTCTAACTTTCGCACTTTTGACTTCTAACTTCCGCACTTCTGACTTCCAGCTTCCTGACTTCATACTTCCGACTTCCAACTTCCACACTTCTTTGGCAGTCAGAAGTGCGGAAGTTGGAAGTCGGAAGTTAGAAGTGTGGAAGTTAGAAGTCAGAAGTGCGAAAGTAAGAAGCGGGAAGTAAGAAGTCAAAAAGTCGGAAGTAAGAAGTGTGGAAGTTGGAAATCAGAAGTCGAAAGTCTGAAAGTTAGAAGTGCGGAAGTTAGAAGTCAGAAGTGCGGAAGTTAGAAGAAGGAAGTAAGAAGTCAAGAAGTCGGAAGTAAGAAGTGTGGAAGTTTGAAATCAGAAGTCGAAAGTCAGGACGTTGGAAGTCAGAAGTGTGAAAGTTAGAAGTCAGAAGTGCGGAAGTTAGAAGTAGGAAATCAAGAAGTTTGAAGTGAGAAGTGCAAAAGTTAAAAGTCAGAAGTGGGAAATTACGGAAATCAATTGTCCCTCCAGGGCTTCCATACTTCGTCCATATATTAAACGATTTTCCTTGTTTTCCCTTAATTCATACATGCAACTTTTCTGCGCGAATTTATCAGTCGAACTGAAATCTGTTGCTGTTCTAACATGCAGTATGCATCATTGGTTATGTTCATTTGATTTTGAAGATAGGATGACCAATTTTATGCATTGCTTTCCCAATTGATGTGATAAACTTGTACATGTACTTCGGGGAAGTTTAAATAACAGCGGAATAGGCGGGATCCTAATAAACAACTTGTCCATATGTTTTACTGATGACCTAAATGCACACACAAAGGGCCTTAATATATATATAAACAGTCTCCGGATTTAGTTTGCAAATCCGGAATTTTCGCAAACTCAGCTACCTTTTATCTTTGACTTTTTTGTGATCTTTTGACACCTAACAATAGTTCGGGTCTCATAGAGAAATAATTGGCCATTTCCTTTCAAATATCTCAAACAACGAACTCTTGGGACGGCTTCAAAGTTGGTCCTCCCATGGGAGTATTTTTTTCTCCCGCGGGGTTTTCGCTATCCCATGGGAGGTCCAATCGGAGGTTTCTCCCACTTTAAGAATTGCGGGAGAAATACCCCATTGGGTTTTAACAAAATTTCTGAAATTCATTATTTATCGCTGGTAAGTATTTCTTAGTATTTAATGTTGTGTTGTTTCTATATTAGACCTGAAAATAAGCGTTCTGAAAATCTCCCACTGGAGGTTTCCTCCCACATGTGATACTGGCGAACTCCAGCGGGAGAGTTCACCTGCGGGAGAATTTCTCCTGTTTTGAAAATGGGGTTATTCTCCTGTTTTGAAAATGGGGTTATTCCCCCATTTATTCTTACTTTCATATATAGAATCAGTTCTTGGTAGTTTACGCAACAATTTGTACTTGCAACTGATTTTCTTTAAATAACAATAATAATAACAACAACAAGTTAACAGTAATAATAATAATAATAATAAATAAATAAATAATAATAACAACAACAATGATAATAATAATAACAAGAACTCTAAATGTTTATTTTCGTGTAAAGAAGAGATCTCATCTCAATTAAATGTATGCTAGCTATCTTCTATTAGAGGTAATAAATATGTTAACGTGCACCGAAATAACCTGCGGGCGGGTTTTACGGCTTCTGCAGGAATTCACCCGTGACGTTTTTCTCTTGTTACCTGTATGGTCAAAATTAAGATTTGCATTAGTGGTCCTTTATGTCAGATTGTTTCTACGCTTTTGCTGAAAACTTTGTGCAGCCGCATCGTTTTATCTAACTGAATTTAGCGGGTATTTTGGCAGTCAGCTCTTAATTTTCAGTCTGCTTTTCAAGCTTGAATCTTGTTTCATTCAGGCCTGCTGTTTTTTTTTCTTTGCTTTTCCTTTTTTAAAATAGATTAGCTTTGATTTCTATTTTTATATTTTAATATTCTATTTTTACATCAGTATATTGTACTGTTAATGAAAAATACTTTTGTAGTTTGTTTAGTTAGCTTTACATGTTCATTTCCAAAGAAAACTTAATTAAACAGACCTAACATTAACAATTGTATAAAACTAATACTGTACCATAAACATTAATCATTAAATGAGCCGTGCCATGAGAAAATCAACATAGTGGGTTTGCGACCAGCATGGATCCAGACCAGCCTGCGCATCCGCGCAGTCTGATCAGGCTCCATGCTGTTCGCTTTTAAAGCCTATTGGAATTGAAGAAACTGTTAGCGAACAGCATGGATCCTGACCAGACTGCGCGGATGCGCAGGCTGGTCTGGATCCATGCTGGTCGCACACCCACTATGTTGGTTTTCTCATGGCACGGCTCAAATGATTTTCAATGAGCAAATAAGTTACGTTTACGGTATTATTATTCTTTGCTGGCTTAATTTTGATTTCGTACAAATGTGCAGCTGATAGATTAGCTTATTGTGCATTTTTTCACCATGTTATAAATATTCGCAATTACATGATATTGCACTTTTAAACGATCAGGCAATGTCCTTGACACATCCTTGAATTTTAATCAATATAAAAATCAGCAAGTGACCAAAATACTGTAACTGAATATATAAAAGATAAATGTTTTCGAAAAATAGTTTTTCTTTGATATTCTTTTACTTCGGTGACCTTACAAACTATAAGATAAAAACAATGAAATAAATATAAATGTCTATTTTTCAAAATTTATTTCCGTTTCCGTTTCTAGGTCTACGAGAGGTATATGTCGCAATTAAACTGATTGCTAGTTTTCTTTGTATTATTTTCGGTTTAATCCCGTTTTTCAACATTATTTGATATAAGTAACGACAGACAAAATATTGTCAATAGGTCAGTGCTCATCAGAGATGGTGCACTGTGACACATTTACGGCAGGAAGCAAACGGCTAACCCACTGACTCAAAATCCACACCTGCCTTATCGGAGCGGCTAAATATGAGAGGGGTGAGCAGCTACATCTACGAAGATACAAATCACACATTAATCAGTAGATCGCATTTATAGGAGAGATCGTGTTTGTATACAAATTCTATTTTTAGAACTGATAAGACAGTGATCGGGTGGGCAGAAGCCGACCGTCCATGTTTTTTGTAAACAGTGATGTTTTTCTAACGGTCTAAACTTTCTTAAAACACAAATTACATAAATAATTTTTTGATCAATGGAAAGGTTATAAAACAAGCAATTTATTGATTACTTTTAATTATTATTTCAAAATAAAATGGATTAATTATGAACGCTTAACTTACACTGTTTTTCTAAAGGTTGTGAAAATCACTACGCCGCTTTTAGAATTATATGTCATTTAAAACGGTTATTCATTGAAAAAAGATATTTGGATACAAAAATATGAAGATTGTTAGTATTTCAAATCTTTTTGAATTTTGAAAATCCATAAATGAGCAAAAAAGTTATTAAAAATTAAAAATTCTGATTCAATACGCAAACGGTGTTAAAATCATTTGTTTTGCCAACCACCAGATAAACAGATGTTAACGCGTGACGTCACGGCGATCTCTCCTATACGGAATTCCGTTAGGGTCATCGCCTTTAAATGTGTTCATCTGAAACGCGATACTCGATAGTACGATGATGAAAACGCGAAATAACGAAACTACGATAACGAAAACGCGACAACACGATGTTAAATACGCGATACTACGATAACGAAAACGTAATAATACGATAGTACGATGATGATAATGTGATATAATGTCGTGTCGCGTTTTTACCATTGCACTGTCGCGTTTTCGTTATCATAGTTTCGTTATTTCGCGTTATCATCATCGTACTGTCGCGTTATTACCTTCGTACAGTTGTGTTAACACCATCGTACTGTCGCATAATCATTATGGCATCATCGCCTTCCGGTGCGCATGTGCATGCTCAAAATTACAAGATTAGAAGTTATGCTTTTAGAACTACAGTTCCCGCCCTCAAGATAGGGCGATATGCAGATTCGAACCCGGGTCCTCATGTATGAAAATCATAATTTTTATTGATGATCTCCACTAGCTACAGGTGCCAGTTAGCCAAAAGCAACATAACTAACTATTCATTTTGTATTGGCAACTAAATAGACATTTACAGAGAATGAATTTAAGGAGGCAAACACCTTCAAAAGGCTTTAAAAATATAATTTGACTGCATTTCTCATTCCTGTAAAATCATGAATACAATTTCTGATTAAAGGATATTAACTCTATCCCTTTCGGTTGTTAACCGCTTTACTTTTTATTTTGACATGTGAAAACTGAAAATGAAATGCTATGTATTTCTGAAGAAAATCCCCAGACGTTGATGCATTAAAATGAAAATATGTGCCATGCAAACTGCAAAAAAAAAAAATTCTTCGAATATTTGCGATGTTCCGATTTCAGCGTGGTTATGCGTCTTATGGAATTCAACATCGATAACTTGAGTTTTACAAAACATGCATTCGCTTGAATTTTATTTTCAGTGTAGAAATAAAGCCATCATATTTGTGCCGAAAACTATCATCGACATATTTGTGAAAATATTCATGTTAGACACAAAAAAAACTGTCTGATCACGTTACAATATGACATTCTCTTTTGTTGTTATTAATCTTGTACAACATAGAAAACTCATAGCGATTGACCTGCAGAGTGTTTGCAAAATAACATATTTGGTTTTACCTGAAAAACGTTATACAACCCGTGAACAAGCAACAGAAATCATTTCGAATTTTAACAGTACTAAATTAGCATGAAAAAATATTACCCAGAACTCTGCTGGGGGAATTCTCCTATGCACATAGGCCACGGAAGGCGATATGATGATGATGACGTGATAGTACGATGGTAATAACGCGACAGTACGATGATGATGATGCGACAGTACGATGATGATAACGCGACAGTGCGATGGTAATAGCGCGACAGTACGATGATGATAACGCGACAGTACGATAGTGACGATTGTGATAACGCGACAGTACGATGATGATGACGCGACAATACGATGATGATAACGCAACATTGCGATGGTGATAGCGTGACAGTACGATGGTGATAATGCGATAGTACGATGATGATAACGCGACAATATGATAGTGGTAACGCGACAGTACGATGGTGATAACGTGATAGTACGGTAATGAAATTGCGAAATCACGATACTACGGTAACGAAAACGCGATCATACGATATTACGATGGTGAAAACGCGACTGTACGATCGTACTATCGCATGATCGTGTTTTCGTGTTTTCGTTATCGTAGTTTGGTGATTTCGCGTTTTCGTCTTCGTACCATCGAGTATCGCGTTTCAGATGAACACATTCAAAGGCGATGGCCATAACGGAATTCCGTACATTTAACGTTTTAATGTCGCTTTTTACGGCTAAGTAATTGTGTTTTCGAAAGCTGTTTTTTTTTTTTTTTTTTTTTTCACAAAACACACCAATGGCATGTGTGCGGCTCATTGTTGTGTCCTTATTTTTTAAAATTATGTAAAAAAAATAAATAAAAAGATTTATGACAATATTGATATGATTCAGATAAATCCTTATTGTACTAGTATTTGGATTAATCGCCCCAAAATGCTATCGAATATTATGTCTTATATTTTTATATATTTTTGATATGTACTTTGAATGTGAATAATGTTTGTTAAGCGAGAGAAAGAAGAAATCCATAGTTTTGTTGGAGAGAAGATTGAAAAATATCATAGCTCCATGTTCTATGTTATTGTTCGCATTCATCAAAACAGAATATTTGTGCAGTACAAAAAAAAACGAGACAAGTCAACGCCGCGAACAACTATTTATTTATTTATTTCATTTACAATTGTATTATTTATCAAGTTAAAATGGGACCGGGTATCAGATGAGCAGATAATTATTTACTATTGATTTAATATAATCTGTTTTCATTTCAACATAATTTATTTTCTTTTCAATCACAGTCGTAACTTAGTTTCTTGAAAGGAATATAAGCCGGAAACTTTAAATACGTCAAAATCTTTTATTTCTCTTTAGATAATTATCTTTCACTTGCGCAGTGACTGTGGGATATTACGTAATGAGCGTTCCTTACCTAGTGATCATACGACACCAGGCCGACTGTGTAGCACCGACCAATATACGACGTAATAAAATATAACATCACGGCAAATAGAATATTTCGCTTTCTAAATCCTGTCTTATTTACACAACCTTACGTTTATGTTTTCAACGTATTCAGAATTTTTTAAAACATACCAATAAACTAAAGTTTAATTTCATTACTCCGATAACAAGAAAAACTATATATCATATATCTTAACTTATATAATGCTGGACACGGCTGATTCTGCCTTTGTGACCAGTGTAGATCACGATCAGCCTGTACACCAGTGCAGTTTGATCAAGATCTGCACTGTTCGCTGTTCAGTCAGCGTTCCTTTGTAACAGTGAATAGTACCGTCCAAATTGAAATTGGGACAAGTTTATTATAGCAATTTAGCATAGTAAGGGTAAAACTGTATATTTCAACATTTTGAGAGGCTTAAAATGTTTGGTTGATAAACATAATAACGTTGGTGCGTCTGTGGCGGCATTGTAACGCAACAATGTCTTGTGGCGTTTTTGAGGTCATTTATTCATTATTTCGGCGGTATCAATTAAGAGAATCCACAAAAATAAATAAACAAACTCATTTTGGTTATCGTAAATTCTTACGTTTGCTTCTGGTTGGACATGCGCACATTTATACTTTACGACTTACTAGACTGTGTGTGTGTGTGTGTGTGTGTTTGTTTAATTTTTTTTTTGTCTTTCTTTTTGACAAAATGTATCAATTTATTGCATTCGAACAGTGAGTAAATGATTTTAAGTTCATGATAAAATGTGATGATTTCAGGTATGTCGGTTCATAAAGACGCCTGATGTCGGGACGGTGAAGGCACGTCTACAAGATAATGTGGTGTAAACAGATGGTAAACGTAATTTCCGGACACAGATGCGACTTGCAAGGGTCAAAATCTTTATATTATGGTAAGTACCATAAACGTGTGGTACGGTGGTCTAGAGTGAATAATATGAAATAAGACGAAGTCTCAAAGCGAGCTCAAAGAAATCAGATTTAGCTAAAAAATAATATACATGTCATTTATATGTAACACAGAAACTATTCACTACTCAAAAGAATTCGCGAGAACGTTACCGTATTCACATATTTTCTTTCATTTTATCTATTTTATCAACAACTTCAAATAGTTGTTGTATATATTTTTCTCCGACTTGAATGACATCTACATACATAGGGGTTGCGGCTTCATGTCACTAAAGTTACTGTTTTAAGTAATATACCGGAAATCATTACGTAACAATTATGCAATTGACATGATAAAGCATAGGTCACTTCGGTAATCAAGACCCTAACTTTATTTCGAGAATGTCCCCTAATTAGAGCGGATCATAAAATTTACTGAAGCATATAAGATTACTTTGATGTGACAATGTCATAAAAACGCACTCGGATTAATAATATTGAACCGCGCCATGGGGAAAACCAACATCCAGACCGGCCTGCGCATCCGCGGGGTCTGGAGCCATGCTGGTCGGAAAGCCACTTGTTGTTTTTTTTTTTCTTTGTACGGCTTACATATCACGTGGCGGAGCTGTAATAAACATTTCACGCGATATCTAGTATTTTAAAATCTATCAGAATTTATTACATGTATCTTTTGTACTTTGGAACTTTAGGATATTTACATTTATCACATCCGTGCAGTCTGATCATGATCGGCACTATTCGCCATTCATCAGTATCTTTTTGTAAGCACCACTTTTAATAGTTAATGTACTGTCCAAATTGAAAGATAGAGAAGATCATTATAGAAATTTAGCAGGGAAAGGTTTAACAACAGATAAAGAATGTAAGTGTAGAACACCCCTCCCCGCTACCCGCCCCCTCTCTATTAAATCTAACCGTTGCATTCACCATCCGAACTACTTTGATATTGTCAAATAAAACTTTCGAATTCAAAGAATCAGTAGAAATAAAAAAATAACAATTATAAGATGATTGATATTTTTTGAATACGGAATGAATTGATCTCGATTTGAGTATAACTGGAAACAAAATCAAAGACTGGACTTTGTTAATTGAACATTTCATTTTTAGCTTAATCTTTAAATTATATTGCATGTATCATGTAAGCTTAATACCATAGGTGGTTAGTTCTGTGAGATCATGTTAGGAAATGAAATAAAAACTTCAGAATTACTTTATAAATTCATGGAAAATATCATTTTTTTTTTTTTTTTCTTCTTAACCTAAATTTGTCGAGATCAAAATTACTGCAAAAAATAGTTTATTAATCCAAAATCATCAATGGTAATACGCATTAAAGTATACCAGGTGTGGTTTTGCAAAGATATTTTTCTTTATCTTGTGGTGGATATTTACTATAAAATAAATTCATTACTGATCGAATAGATTGAAATACAATGTAACTCTAACGCAATTTATATTGTGCGGTCAAGTCTTTTTGCCCTACATAGATTGCGCATGCGCGAAAATTGTCTCCCGTTGCTAGGGCAATAGCTCTCTGTACAAAGATTTATACTTGCGTTACCGTAAAGCTCGATTCTTTGAGCTCGCTATTAGTAAAACTTCTGAAAAAAATTCAAATGACATTATGTAGCGGCTCAAAATTTGAGTCAATTTCAAAACAGAAACTATCGGCTGCTAGCTCTACTTGAACAATCAGTAAGATTGACTGAAGTATCTAATACATGGTACATATTTATATAAAATGCTACAGAACACCCATATTTAGCAAATTAACAAAACGATACATTTTTTTATTTATCCTTCATTTACTTTCAGATCTCTATGTGAATATCTTCAGCCGACTTGTAAAATGTCCAAACAGCTCCAACTGCTACCTAAGATGATAACACGGACGATAAAGGAATGAAGGGTTAGTTGGCTTTTAAATTAAATTTTGTGTTGTGGTTTGACACTTTTATTGATCAGGTGTGAAATGCTACAGAGCACCTATATTAATCATAACCGATAGACTATATTTTTTGAGTTAGAACTTATGTATAGTTGCCTTTTTAAAAAAATGTAATCAGAAGCAGACACCTTACCGACAATTATCATCGTGTACATAAATGCACGTTTTCTTAAAATGTCATCAGATGAACGTACTAATTATATGCACTACTTCCGCTCTAGACTTCCCTAGTATTCTCTTAATGACGTTTTTCGCACTTGTATCAATGCAGACTTGTGGCATTTGCGTGTTTTCAGCCAAATGTCCCCATAAAAAAAAATAATTTGTAAATTTTCCAAAGAACCGATGTCATGGTGAAGTTATTTCTATTTCCTATTCGCCACGTTATACTGACTTTTGGAATATTAATGCCGGTATTTCCAGTATCTTTCTAAAGTTTATCTATCGGAAGAATATGATCATTTAGAAACTTGAGTGATAATTTAGAGCAATAGAATGACGTCCTCTCTTCCGACTGTGCAGAGAAAAAAGTTCTCGCCGTTAGATTTGCCTTGTTAGCTTCCGGCGGATATTTTCAAATCCATCACCATGTGCGTTACCGCAAAGCTCGGTTCTCGAAAAGGCCTGCTCTTAAAGTTCTGTACAACGCATGCATTTATACTTCATCTGTGTTACATTAGTTAACACATTCTTTTTCTGATGTTGCCACGTTTCAGTTTCTGAAATTTATCTTGCTGATAATGTTTCAGAAGTGTAGATTTTGAAATGATGAACGATTAGACAGTCTGTTTGTGAGACAATTTCATACATCTGTTAAGATCAGTTTTTGCGTAAATTTTATAAAGGAATTACCGATTTAATGAATCGAAACTATAAGCGATTAGTATTGATAAATAATGAATTGTGATTGTTTCAGGTATGTCTGCTTCACTACGATTGACAAAACTTGCACATCTACTTTCAAGCTGGTGAAAGCACGACTTCAAGATGTAAACTAAAAAAGAAGATGGTAATTTCCGGCCACAAGTGTCAAAATCTTAAAATTAGGGTAAGTCTTAATTTTTATTGGTATGCTTAATTTTTTTTTCGCGTGTGGGACATGGAGCAAGTCACGTGACAGGTTTCCGATACTGTACAGATTTTTTTTATTCGTAGATGTGTGATACACATACTTTATTTGAATGATGAAATATTATATTTTTGTATAAATATTTTATCATTTTTTTTTAAAAAATAAGAAAAAATTTTGGGTCACGTGACACGTTTCGTCCATCTTCGTAACACACAGTAAGTTTCGACCATCTTCAACTTTCGCTTTCGGATGGTTCTGACCTAGTTCACACGATCCTTTTGTCCACGATTGGAGACGCGCAAATTTCATACTGATTTTAAAACATTTTTCGGAATGACATAACGTGTAAGAAAAATAGAAACGTTGCTCTTATAATAAATTTACTCATCGATTACGTTTAATTCATAAGGTTGTTTTCATCCAGGCTTTACACTAGCGGATCCAGTGGGGGGTGCACCCGGCGCGCACCCCCTCTAAAATCGCCGGAGCATACGTAATTTGTCTTTTGTTTGGGTACAATTACTGCAAAAAATATACACGTTTCTCGCTCGCTACGCTCACGTACATTATTTGTCTTTTGTTCTGACTGAAAATTAAAAAAAAAAAGTTTGTTTTTTCACGCTCGCTTCACTCGCATGGGTGAAAAATATGCATTTTTCTTGCTCGCTACACTCGAATACGTAATTTGTCTTCTGTTCTGTGTTAGAAATATAAAATATGAGCCGCGCCATGAGAAAACCAACATAGTGCGTTTCCGACCATCATTGATCCAGACCAGCCTGTGCATCTGCAGTCTGGTCAGGATCCATGATGTTCGCTAACAGTTTCTGTTATTCCAATAGGCTTTGAAAGCGAACAGCTTGGATCCTTACCAGACTGTAGGGATGCGCAGGCTGGTCTTGATCCATGCAGGTCGCAAATGCACTAGGTTGGTTTTCTCATGGTGCGGCTCAAATGTATTTTTTTTCTCTGTCGCATAGGTATTTTTTTTTGTTCTGGGTGAAAAAAAAATGCATTGTTTTCTCGCTCGCTCTGCTTGCACATTTAAAACAGAATTAGTCCTAGGTAAACCCTCCCCATAAAAATCCTCAGAAATCTGGCTAAGAAATTCCTAGATACTTACGAACGAATTAGTCTGAAAATTCATAAAACATTACTTTAATTAATATGTTACTTGTATTGATTTTGTCACAAAACCTGTGATTTGTGAATACCAGATAAAGTACCTAAGAACACACAGAATGCACCAGATGGGGCAATTGTTTTCAAAATTTTCAGGGGGAGCATGACCCAAGACCCCCCAAGTTGCTCTACACTACGATTTATTTACGTCCCCTCTAACACCAAATCCTATAACCGACACTGCTTTATTCCACGTTTTCCTGATTAATCACCTTTTAAACATTACTTCCGGTTTAGAAGGGTAGAACTACCTGCTTGTAAAAGACCCGCCCACCAGCTCAGTAGGTAGAGCGTCGGTCTACGGATCGCGGTGTTGCGAGTTCGATCCTCGGGCGTGGCGTATGTTCTCCGTGACTCTTTGATAAACGACATCGTGTCTGAAATCATTAGTCCTCCACCTCTGATTCATGTGGGGAAATTGGCAGTTACTTGCGGAGAACATGTTTGTACTGGTACAAAATCCAGGAACACTGGTTAGGTTAACTGCCCGACGTTATATGACTGAAATACTGTTGAAAAATGGCGTAAAACCCAAAAACAAAAACAAACAAAAACCTGCTTGTAGAATGAGAACTTCATGAGTCTTCATCATGTTTCAGATGTTTTTAAAGAATGCACTGTTACAAATTAACATTGTATTTGTTTGCATACAAATATCATATTTAATATTAATCCTACTTGTTGATAAATACTATTGGAACACAAAAAGGTACATGTCTGTGTCATAAAATCACCCGATGAATAATAATTGTATTCAACAAAATAATCATTTATATGTATGTGCGTTGCACGTGTGTGCGACAGTGCGTGTGCGCACAAAATGTGTGTGTGTTTGTGTGTTTTAATAGAGATGTTTTGCTAGATGATTTCATATTTGTATACGTGTTCGAATTAAATAATTTATATTTCAGGTCGAAGAGAAATATACGTCTCTCGCGGTAAACAGAATACAGCACGGCATTTTGCTTCATATACGTGTTATTCAAAAGACAACAACAGTTTAAAGCCAAAGGAACCCAATCTAACAAATTGTGTCAGTCTTTGGACATTGGAAATTCTCCCCTTTGCTGATGAAATACCATCTATCATTTAATGGATATTTAACTAGAACAGAACAGAACAGAACAGAACAGAACGGACCAGAACAGAACTCTCAGTCAGCATTTACATCTTTGTAAACGGCATCGATATTGCCATTTAATTTATCATATATTTATCGATTTATAACTGGTATTCTGCGGACTCCGTAATTGATACATTGCCATTTTCTTGACAAAATATTGATAAATCAGTTGATAGACCGATACCGAAGTTGGATTTTGCTGTTATCCGAATTCAGAAAGCAGCATAATACAATAAGTACAATGATTATCAAGATTTATAAAAAATGTTTCACCTAGAGTTATTTTGACATAGGAAATTCTACACGTCTGACAAACCGGAAGTAAAAGCATGACGTCATTTAACCGGAAATATAACACAAAACCTGGACTCGGCATATGGATTCTCCTTTTCGTTTGCCTAATTTTCTTAAAATATCTATGGGTTTGAAAACTTAAGATTTTCTCAATTCGAGCAAACAACAACAACAACTACAAAACCACCATAATGTAAATTCTGTATGTTTTGTGCAAATTTGTCAAGAGGATACATGTATATAAATGTGTACATGATATTTTAAATTAGTTGTCAAGAATATTATTTTACATTTGTGATATAATAGATGAATCTAATATAATGAAGTTATACATATCTGTGTTTTATTTGATAATTGCAACTTTTTGGTACCTCGGACAGTGTCTTGGATACCTTAACATCATTAAGCTCATTTCGTGCAAGTACCTGACGTAACAGGAACATTTTGAGGATGAATTTTTTTCAGAATTTTCCTGGAGACATAATTTATGCTTCATCATGAATTAGAGTTTTGAAGTGTTTTTTTAATACTTCGCGACAGGTCCATTCCACCACATTTTTAGACTCGTACCCTCACCGTCCAGTTGCGTCAATTAAGTGTCGTGAACATTGCATGCCCCTTATTTGATAGCGATAGATCGGTGGCCATAAATCTAGCTTATTATTGCCTTCCTGTCGGACATGCTTAAAAAAAGGAAAAAAAGAAGAAAAAAACATAATGTATTAACTACGGAGGGTTATGGTATTTCCTTTGTTACGCAGATAATACACAGGAAGCGTGAGAGCATTAGGTGCACGCAGCAGTTCGATGACTCGATAGTGATTTCGTGTACATCTGGCTGGACTAAACTCGAAACCGTTTCTATAACATAAATATGAATTATTAAAAACACATGCACGTTTGTTAAATTATTATGAAATGACTGACAAGAAAGGTGCGTTCAGTTTTTCCACGAAAATGCTTGTATGAAACTACAGTTTGTTTTCAGACCCTGTGTTTTGTTCACAGGAGATAACTCCTGAGTTTGCTCAAATTTTTTATAATTATGTCCCTTTTATTCTCAAAAACGCTAGATAATCAGAGACAAGACTGATGAAGTCAGAATATTCAACATAATCTTTTCTAAAAAGATGGTTATCTAGCCTGTAGCCAGACTAGCATGAAACTTAAATGCTCCCTATTTCCTGCAGGTTATAAAGAAGTAATTCAGTTCAAAATATACTTCCGTGGTGTAGTTCGAAAGTAGACCCTTATGAATAATTTAGATCTATTTGTTCCATTTTTAGCGCATTGGTGCGTAAACCGGAGCCAAATGGGTATTATTTCACACGTGGAAATTCAACGTATTTTAAATAAAATAAGACACTTTGCATGCGTTCCGGTTGTTTGTTTGAAAACAAAAAGGTTTTTATTCTGCGGACAGCGGCAACACGAAGATATCTGACTTCTTCACTGCGCATTACTCACTACCCCCTTTTTCCGTTTTTCTTGTAGCAAATGCTTTGATCGATATTTTGTTGAAATAGGTCTTTCTAAGAAAACTGTATCAAATTGGATATGAAGTTTGCCATATGACCTATGATGTTCGGTGCAACGTTAAATAAAAAAATAAAATAAAAAAAACTGGATCTGAAGTAGCAGAATTCTATATGAAACAAAGAGCAATTTCATTTATTGGTATTTTCTTGCAAAGAATCTGACTATTTATAAACATAACAATTTGATTTCATCCCATTTTGTTATATTTCAATTTCAGCGGTTGCATATCTTTGATAAAATCAGATAACAGTTTTTAATAAGTTTGGTGTATAAAAGGCCACTTTCAGTGTTTTGAGATTTTTAATTATTTGACTTTTGGAGGTTATTGTTGTAAACAAGTTTTAACAACAGTATAATGTTACAATACAACCTCCTCCAATATTCACGGCTTTTATCCCTAGGACGACCGACATATTTTTATTTTAAAACAATCTCGCCAGGTATACATACGTCCTTGACAGCGCAAGAAATGACGTCAGACGACCTTCAGCTTTTCGCGGAAGCAGTTAAAATGAAATTACATAGGTTAAACTCGGAAAAGAAAGTCGCATTTGTCTTGCGCAGGGGCTACTACGCCGTCTAAATGTATCAGCGTGGACTTCTTTTTTATTTGCTTATATGTCAATGTTCATTTTCCTCGAACGATTTGAAAATACCTGGGCTTTTGTAAGACATGCCAGCTTTTCATCTACGAAAAAATGTTTGCACTCGGAAATAACACAAACTTCATCAAATCATTCCAAAGATCTTTTCTGATATTGTCTAAAAGTGTTAGCATATACCTCTGATGTCAGATACTTTATATTTTGAGCGCTGCCCTACCTACATATTTCAGAAATATCCTAAAATAAATTAGCCGCACCATGAGAAAACCAACACAGTGGCTTTTCGACCAGCATGGAGCATTCGCGCAGTCTGGTCAGGATCCATGCTGTTAACTAATGGTTTATCTCATTGCAATAGGCTTTAAAATCGAACAGCGTGGATCCTGACCAGACTGCGCGGATGTGCAGGCTGGTCCGGATCCATGCTGCTCGCAAAGCCACTATGTTGATTTTCTCATGGCACGGCTCATATATCACGTGGCGGAGCTGATCTTTTTAAATAAAAAAATAAACATTTCACGCGATATCTAGTACTTTAAAATCAGTAAGAATTAATATACATGCACTTGGAACTTATATTAAGGGAAATTTCCTGTTGATTCTATGGAAGCGTTAAATAGCCTTCAGACGATAATACGTTTTATAAGGCCGCCTGGGATATACCAAAGTAATGATATTTTCATAGATCACTTTATGTTCTTAAAATGATATAGACTAGCCACTAGACTGATGATAGATATATTTCTATATTCCCCTTTTTTCGAATTTAATTCCATAAAGACAAAAGCCAGTCTGTTTAAGAGATTTTACAGAGGATATTGAACATAGGATATTCACTACATTGTCAAAAAATGCAAAAAGATATCATAGCCTATGAGCTTGTCTAAAAATGATACTGAATATTACATTCAGCGGGACGGAATTGATAAATTGTTTGTATGATAAATAAAGGCCAAGGTTTCATAATGAAAAGCAGACGACCGCTTTGCACTTGACTAGAATCCACTTTTCCATACTCAAAAGTCAAGTTAAACATTCTACACTGATTGAGAAGGTACAGCTACAGTAAACAACAATTAAGTTAATATTTTTTAAGGTTCTTTGCTGGAGGATTAACTTAAAAGGTTGCATAAAACAAAACCTATGTGTTGTTTTTGCTCATGACGTACACATAATACACATTGAAGGAACCACATTATACACTGCGAGGCTAGTACTACCTACGTAGCACAGATGTGGCATAGATGTTTTATTACCTGTTTATGTTTTTTTTTTTTTTTCGTGCTCACATGCCATCTAATACCTGCGTGTATTGATATAAAGATAGCATCTGCGCACGTATTAAGCAATATGTTCGCAGGTAATAGCTGGTAAGTGCTTACACAATAGTAAGTCAAAACACCGGTACTTTCCAACATGGCGAGTGATACATTTTTACATGTGCGAGGATATATGAGCCGCGTCATGAGAAAACCAACTTAGTGGCTTTGCGAACAGCATGGATCCAGACCAGCCTGCGCATACTCGCAGTCTGGTCAGGATCCATGTTGTTCGCTTACGGTTTCTCTTATTGCTATAGGGTTTGAAACCGAACAGCATAGACTCTGGCACAGACTGTATGGATGCGCAAGCTGTCTGGATCCATACTGGTCGCAAAGCCACTATGTTGGTATTCTCATGGCGCGGCTCATATATATTTTATATTGATATGTGCGCAGCTATTTCAATACAAGTATGTGCGCGTTTAAGATCTAATACGTCCGCCCGAAATAATTATTATCTGCTCGCGTATTTGTATGAAATACAATAATCTTTATTTCTCCTCGGGTAACATTCTGCCCTCGGGTTGACAATATCAATGTCAAACACGTACGCTGCCATATG
Source organism: Mercenaria mercenaria (assembly GCF_021730395.1). NCBI lineage: Eukaryota > Metazoa > Mollusca > Bivalvia > Venerida > Veneridae > Mercenaria > Mercenaria mercenaria. Next base: position 18,205 of record NW_026462761.1, on the reverse strand, counting down.
ATATTTATATTATGTGACCTCTGTGCCACCGTAACAATCACTATATTCCCCGATATTTAAGATTAGTACTGTTATTTTAGGAAACGAAAAACGGCATAACACCTCTAAATTTTATCACCTCCATTTTCGGGTTGATGAATGTTTATTTCAAAAAAGTATTCACTAACAGAGCAGACAGCCTAAACCGCACCCACTTCTTATATGTGAGGTCGTGGGTTCAATCTCCGACCGCTTATTTATGAAACTTCATACTAAGAAAATATTTTAAACGGTCTAGTAAAACTTGGCATTTATTCTACAATTAATGAAAAGCACTTATCGAATGGTACGTTAAGTACATACAGATTGTAGGCTTTCTGCATCATTAGTACAAAACACATTTTATAACATGTAACGGACATATAGTAAATGAAAGAAAATAGCATAGATAAATGGTTCGGAATATTTAAACTCGATATTAAAATACAAAATATGGTACGAAAGTCTAGTGTTTTTAATCATCAAAGTAGTATGATTGTTCGTAATTGACAGAATAATGCCTTTAAGATTTTGACCTCAAATACCACTGAGCTGCCGAGCGTACCGATCGCGGCAAAGCAGAAACTAATTCTTACATAAACAAATTATTAATTTTTAGTAGTTGCGTTGCCCAGAGGTGTCTTTCATGCCTTTTTAACATTTGAGGAACCAAACATTTTTTTCTTTGAAAATGCCGCTTAAACACTATCAAATTGAAAATAACGCCGAAATGCAGTTGATTCTTTGGTAAACATTCAATGTGTTACTTTCAATTTCACTTTACAGCAAACTCGTAGCTATTAAATTTCTTATACCCCCACCCACCCAGTATGTATCTTTTTATGTACGGTTGCTTAAGAAGAGATAAGTGCGTTATCCTGTTTACTTCAAGTAAGCTGAAACATTCTCTTAAAATGTTTATTTAGTAACTGCATTCTGACTTGATTTAAGTTTTTTAATCCCAGTATTAAAACAGTTATGATCTCGTAAGTTTTTAACAGTTAAAGTTACAGTATTAATTTTTCAAATTCTTATCAAAACTGGGTGGGGCATTTTTCAGGTCTTATCATTATATCGTCCTTTCTGCTGATTTAATTTCTATAATGGTTCTTGACTAGGCAAATTACGGAGGGGAAAATTTTTTCCCGAAGGTGCGGTATGTTTAGGTTGTTGGGGGATGGTAATTATGTTTTGAATTCGAGTTTATTTTGTTAATAATGTCATTATATTGAAAATTATTGATTTCTTCGCATCGTATTTTAACAATTATATGAAGAATACTAGTACATTTGATGGAGATATATTAGGCATTTCAAATAAGAAAGGAAGTACTTAATAATGATTTAAGTCTTTGACACTAGCATTAGACAGAGGCAGATCGGGTTAGATTTGGATATGTTTTTCTTTGCGAACTTCAATTTAAAAGGAGAGTTTCCTCTAATCTCCTGCATTTTTTAAATTTTTGGATTAAAAAAAGTCCCGCGGTGCATTTGTCATGTCAAATATATCGTCTATGCTTCAGTAAGTTTTATGACCCCGTCTTATTATGTGACATCGTTGAGATCGCAATGCTACGGTCATAATCAGCAAAGCGGCTGTGTTTAATCGTGTCGGTGGCATTGAATTATACAATGTATAATATTTTCGCTGAGTAGAAATCCAGATGTTACTTTATGATGGAATATTAGTATTAAAATAAAAACTGATGTTTTGTTCTGTCAAATGTCACAATATTTTTTTTATTTATTTTCTAACCCTCCCCGGGATTGTGCTCCCATTTAAAACAATGGGAGGTTTTCACCCCTGGGGTTTACGATTATTTTTTATTTCGCACAGTAATACATCTTTAAGTTAAATTTGAGTTGATATTTATAAAATTATAATTAATTAGCAAAAAGTGAAACATTAAATGCAATTTCAAAAATTCATCGAGTCGCCAGTGGGGGATTTCCTCCCATAACGAAAATGGGAGTTTTTTTCAAAAGTCGTTTTTCAACGCGAAATCATGTCACAACAGTTTTTTATTGTATAAATTATTAATTTGAGTTAAAATATTTTGATTTGAAAATTTTAGAAAAAACCCACGGTTTTTTTCTCCCGTAATTGGTTTAAAGTGGGAGAAATCCACCCGTGGGACCTCCCATGGGTTAGCAAAAACCCCATGGGAGGAAAAAATACTCCCATGGGAGGACCCACTTTGAAAACCTCCCATGAATTCATTCTTTAACATATAAAGAAGAAAACGACCAATTATTACTCTATGGGATTAGAACTATCGTTTAATGTCAAAAAATCAGAGAAAAGTCAAAGGCAAAAGGTAGCTGAGTTTGCGAAAATTCCGGATTTGCAAACTAAATCCGGAGACTGTTTAAATAAGATGTCGTGCGCTCGAGATAAGATGTTGATCGCACAAGATAAGATGTTGATCGCTCAATATAATATGTTGATCGCTCGAGATAAGATGTTGATCGCTCAAGATAATATGTTGATCGCTCGATATAAGATGTTGATCGCTCAAGATAATATGTTGATCGCTCAAGATAAGATGTTGATCGCTCAAGATAATATGTTGATCGCTCGATATAAGATGTTGATCGCTCAAGATAATATGTTGATCGCTCAAGATAATATGTTGATCGCTCAAGATAATATGTTGATCGCCCAAGATAAGATGTTGATCGCTCAAGATAATATGCTGATCGCTCAAGATGATATGTTGATCGCTCGAGATAAGATGTCGTGCGCACGAGATAAGATGTTGATTGCTCAAGATAAAATGTTGATCGCTCGAGATAAGATGTTGATCGCTCAAGATAAGATGTTGTGCGCACGAGATAATATGTTGATCGCTCGAGATAAGATGTCGTGAGCACGAGAAAAGATGTTGATCGCTCAAGATAAGATGTCGTGCGCACGAGATAATTTAATCTTATAAAAAAAATAACATATGTCCTAAACATACCACCGTACGTTTCCTAATAAGGAAACTAAATAAAAAAAGTAGCATGTAACTGAAACAAAAATCAATAAATTTTTCCTTAGATTTCGGGCTTTGCTATAAATTTACCTTATCAATGGACCGTATATAAATGGGTATTAAAGCAGCCATAAGCAAGGCCCAAAGTCTTCAGCCATTAAAGAGAAAAAAAAGTTGAAGTTATTACCGATTGATTATAATAATTATTGCATTGGCACATGAGTAAACGTCTGACCTAATAAGTCTGTCATACCCAACACGTCTAATTCATCAGTATACCTTCATGAAAAGTATAACACAATTTACTGAGAAAATTTAGTTTTATTAGATTTTGGATCCTTACTGCACGTAATTGTAACAATATATGCTTCAATGCAAAGCTCCACCAGAGTTATCATGTCACTGCGACTTTAAGGTTTTCTTTTTTTAAGGAAAAGAACCAAGTCCGGTAAACATGTTCTTATAAACTGATCTCTAAAAATGAAGTCCTTCAATTTGTCGTAAGCACCTGTGGCACCCCCCATTTCCGTCAATCTGCTGAAGTATCTGGCAAGACGAGCCATGCATTGAAATACCCTCTCCCCTTGTTTCTTTTAAAAACGACTGCTTATAATGCCTCGTAGACTCAAGCTTGTTCCGCGGACACAAAGACCTCAAACTTACAGCCCATGTATCTTCCTTCTTGGCCTAAACCTCTGCTATTCGGTGCCTCAACTGAAGGTTTGTCATTTTTTATTTAGTTGGGCTTAACGTCGCATTGACACAATTATAGGTCGTATGGCGAGTGTCCAGTTTAAATGATAGAGGAAGACCAAAGGTGCCCCTCCGTGCATTATTTCATCACGGGTGATGTGTGTGTGTGTGTGTGTGTGTGTGTGCGTGCGTGCGTGCGTGCGTGCGTGTGTGTGTTCGGGTTTAACGTCTTTTTCAACAATGTTTCAGTCATATAAACGACGGTGTCTACTTGTAGCAGTGAGCACAATGCCCAACTTTATAGTGCTGCCTCACTGGAATATCACGCCGTAGACACGTGGCATGATACCCCACCCAGTCACATTATACTGACACCGGGCTAACCAGTCCTAGCACTATCCCCTTAATGCTGAACGCCAAGCGAGGAAGCTGCTAGTACCATTTTTTACGTCTTTGGTATGACGCGGCCGGGGATCGAACCCACGACCTCCCGCACTCGAAACGGACGCTCTACCACTAGGCTACCGAGGCGGTTTCATCACGGGTGGACACCTTGGTAGAGCCACCGACCTTCCTTACGCCAGTTGGATGGCTTCCACACATAATTAATTCAACACACCGACGCAGAAGGTTTGAAATCAGCTGCTTCTATTTTCAATTTCATAAGTTCAGCCTCTTGCTCTCTCATATTGAGCTATATATGCTGCTTTTCAGCCATGTATGCTTGATTTTTCAAGCTTGAAAATGCGTTTCTTTTTCTCCATTTGAGCATCTATGTGCTGACGTTCCTGGTCGCACCGTTTCCTAAATTTGTCCCTACCGAGACATTCAGCTTCTTTCTTCTGCCTGTATTCAAGTCAGGAATCTTCCTTTTAGCCTAGACTCTCGCCCAACGAAACCCATTTATCATAATCCATCACTCAAAATTAAGTATCCAACAAATACTGCTAAACTGAAAAACACTATGTTTAGTGCCGTTTCAAAACTTTTCAGAACTTCAAAACACCGTGAAATCACACAATATTTCAACATGTAAGCAAACAATATTTTGCTAGTTATTTACTAATTTGGTATAGATCCCTGGACGAGCCCCTAGCTTCACAGGTTTTGGTGATCGGTGCGTTGCGTAACCAACGGTTAGGCAGGTAGTTTGTACCGCCTGACTATAGCTACTCTTTACCTTAGTAACTAGCACTTTATTGTGTTCGTACTTACCTTTGTGCGTGCATTTTTTAGGGATTTTTTTGTATTTTTTTTACTCTATATACATTATACACTAGGTGACGTACTATTTACACCTGAATCAAACACACACCACAAACATTCGCTATATTCGCACCTCAGTTCGACAAGCATTATCACATACTGGTCAGTCACACTACACCGCATAGCGTTAACGGACGTCCGACGTATAACAAATTTTTCAATCCGTTCGAGTCCGTTCGCATGCGTTTCTTTGCGGCGCATGCGCTCCCTGTCCGGCGATGTTCGTTCCATCCGGTGGAAGGTTTTGGGCATTTAAAATTTGGAACGTACGCCAACGGACAAAGCTGTCTATTAGATGTACTGTAGCAATGCGCTGGTATGCGTTTTGTTCGTTACTCGTGCGTTCTTTATTCTATACCTGTACGGTTCGCATCCGTTATTGTCCGGTTGACCTGATTTAAGACCGGACTACTACCGGTCATGCAACGGATGTAACGTATGTCCAACGGCCGATAACTGACAAGAACGTTTTGTCAGGTTCTCATGAGTTGTGCTTACGTTTTATATGGTACTAGTCCGTTACTAGTACGGTGATATCCGTTAATTGAACGTTGTTCGTCCTGCATATGTGCGTTGATCTTGCGGTCATTGTGCGTTTTGTTCGTTCTATGCGCCCCATACACCAACCGATCGCAATAGCACCGAGCAGCAGCGAGCACCGGATAACGTTTTGCCACAGTTTTTTAAGTTAAGTGCGATAGATCCATTATACGCGGATAAATATGAGCAAAAATACTTCAAGTATTTTAATACTTATGCTAGGCCAGCACAAGCTCCAATCAAGAATCAATCAAATTAAAACAATTAGTCTCAAAAACTAAGAACAAAATACGTATTTGAAACAACTGACAACCAAACTAAAAAATTAATGAATACATCGATAAAACTAAAAAGAACCCATCAACACACAAATTCAAATAACCAACCAAATTAAAAACATCTAATTCACATAATGTAGCAACATGTAAATAAATGTATTTATTCTAGCGAACGTTTTCTACACAATTTATTCTGTACACATAACTAGTGATGCACTAGAAAATCAAGATAACTATATTTGAATAAAAAAATGCTGTGCGAGGAAAAAACGTTCTGCAGACCAGATTCGAACTGGGTACCTTTCGGTCACGTTATCCTCTGGGCTACGTATCCATGCAGGCTGTACATAGGTAAACTAACATAATCATACTAATAAATTTTGATAATGTGGCAGTTGAGTCCAATAAGTCCAGGGGTGTTCAAAGATAATCCGTCATAGATTTATTGTAAAACAAATATTGGATTAACCTGTGTTGGAAAATAACAGTGTCGATTGTATTGAGGTCAACTGCCACATTATCAAAGTTTATTAGTAATCCCGTACAATATAAGGTAAAGTAAACACACTATGACGTCACTGTCAGGTATCCCTGGTCGGAAAATAGCTGAGTTGAATAGTCAGTTAAGTCATTCGAGGTTGTCTGCATTGCTTAACACAACACACACTACTTACATGTATACAAACTGGTTCCCTTCCCACCCATCCATTGGAAGCTTTTTCAAATGTCAATAAAATATTCAAGTTTTGAAAAGATATAAATGTTAAAACAAATAATAATGATAATAATGATATTAAAAATTGGTCGATATACATGTTTTCCATTTTGTACACGGTTGGAGTGGCATTTATTTCAATATTTAAAACGAAATTATACAATAGCCATGCATAAAGGGAGGGAATCCGAACTAGAAAATTCAATAATAGTTTCAGTTGTAATCATCAAACACCTGGCAAATTTTGAAATATTGGAGAAAACAATAATCAAAAGAAAGAAATTAGGAACTAAAAATAAATTATATATCTATGTTCATAAAAGTATGACAGCCACGCCATAAACAAATGTAATAAGAGTTTTAACGTTACTATGAGTATTAATTAACAGTACATAGCACTTCATGGAAATTTTCCTCATGTATTTTATGATGTGTTTAGTTAACTTGCTCGGCTTAATTGTAAGAGCTGATTTAAATAAAATCGGTACAGTTTGATAATGTTGTTGATAATAATACAGTTTAGTTTATATTTTACAGATAATTCCAAGAGTTGAGGAGTTCTTCTGGATACATTGTCGCCTAGATTTCTTAGGATGGATCTGTGTTTTATGTTGATGCTTATAGAGAACTGTTCTACAATGGACTGACGTACCATGATCGATACATTTGCTTCGTTTAAAGATCCTTTAAAAATAGAAAGTTACTTTTTCGTGTGAGATAGAAAGATAGAGACAGTGATTTACCAAAAGTGCAAAATCGATTTTATCATAGTCTCATTAAGATATAAATACATTGTAAGAATTCAAATGAATTTATAGGTACTCGTATATTAAAAGCTTAATGAAATGATATGTTCGGAAGACATACATTTAATGAATGTACATGCTTTTGGCTAGCAACTGAACTTCTATGGACTACATTATCTTCACTGAGGACAATATGTTTCGGCAATAAATTGTGTGGTGGAGGTTGTCAGGCCGCCAGAAGATGGTAGCTGGTCTTGAACTTGGTATCTTTCTACTTCCCCCTCCCACGACGGAGTTAGGGTTGAGAAGCCGCCTCGCAGCACACTGACTGGGAAAGTATATTCATATATGTAAGTTTTCCGTGAAGAAATTAAAGAAAATTGATAATTTATATGATTGAAGTTCAGTTGAACAGGATAAGATTATAAAGAAAGTTTATGCAGTTTTTTGTATAATGTATATAAATATGTGCAGTTTTCGCTCAGTTAAAAACAAAATAGTATTAAAGTTCATGAATGATGTGTTGTGCTAAAGCTTGAAATGTGTTAACAATGTGGATATATGACAATGCAGACAACAAATCCTAAAATACATTTATGTATTTGTTCTCCTTTCTTCCCTCGATTTACTTCGATTATGGGATAAATAATTTAGTTACGTTTGAGCGTAGCGAATTAGGAAATAAGATAAACTTTTTTCTATGCTGTTTAAGCTAGTATACGGTATATATTTACGACACATGATAAAGCAGCGAACAAATAACAATATTGACATACTCATTACATTTAAGCGATATAAGTGGTTAGCGACCTAGGAAAAGTGAGTCAGCTGTTTGTACTTTTTCTTGTTTTATTGTCCTAAATTGTGTATCATGTCGCATTTTATGTCAAAATTTGATGACGTCATTGCTGTAGGCCGAGATGTCCTTCAATCATTGTGACATTTGATCATTTATCATGTGTCTGTGTGATTACATTGAGCATTTTATAAGCTAATTTTATATGCCGCTGACTTAACAATCCTAAGCGTGATCAAAACACAGTTTAAGTTTCTTCATGCAAGTCATCAATTCACAGTAGAAATTGCTTTGCATCTGTGCTCCTTTAGATTTCAATGATATATAGGTTTCACTGAAGCTGATTCTGGTTGTTTGCAGGTCCTTTGAATTTCGAAACTTTTGAATCGAAGTAAGATTTCAATTCATCTAGCGAATCAGTTCACAACTTGGCTAATAAACTTTACTACTTAACTAAATTCTCATGCTTATTTGCCGCCAATTCATAAACCCTAATACATTTGTATTTCACAAAATGGATATTTTAAATTACGGCGTATGCTAAAGATAATAAATACATTTCAGCTTAAACATTAATACAATATTATGTGTGATAAATTACAACACTTAACAAAAACTCATTTAAGGTCCACTACTAATACCCGAACAATGATTATATGAAAACCAGAGTTTGTAGCTGAGACTTCATATATACTGGAAATATGACTCACTGTATCGGATCTGACCAAATAGTCATGAATATATTGAAGAGTAACCAACACATAAACAGAAACCTTTCGCATATTTCAAACAGAAAGTATGTTTTACGACTGCTTACGAATCCGTCGCGCATCATCGGATTATTTCGGAAGAATGAAGAATGCTCCGAAACGAGGCTATAATTTGTAAAAAGATGCAAACAGTATTATTGTCCGTAAGTATCGACCAGGTACTCTTAAATATTCCGTATGTTTCCGTAAATTTTCGGTGTCCGAACCTAAATAGCGAAATTTACCGAAAATCGAATGTTATTTATACATATGAATAGACAGTATGTCAGATGGGAAAATAGCAGTGAGGACGAACTGTTCCGACACCAATCTCGGAGTTGCTCGACGAACCCTAGGTCTGACCATGTTATTTATCATTTATCTGTAAATTAATTAGGCAGAAAAATTACCACACTTATCATGACTTTTTGGTTCATTTACAGAAAAGAATGCGGTAGTATTCGACATTCATCTATGTATATAGCACTGTGCCGTTTGGAAAATGTCGAATAAAAAATCTTTGAAACATCTAAGATCTAAAGACAAATTATTTGTCACAAGCGTGTCGAGAAAAATCCAGGACCGGACAAGCGTTCTTTTATTCAACAGACAATTCAAGCAACTGGCGTCAGCAGACGAACAGTTTTAGATTGCGGAAAGAGATGAGGGGGAAAGGAACGGTCGTAGATGGATGTTACGATAAAAGCTGAAGATGCGGAAGATGGGTTTTGCTTGGACGAGAACAACCGTTATCAGAAAGGTTCCATATTCACCGCCGTTTGAATACATCTGCGATGTCGCTAAATTGCGTTTTGTACTTTTAGCATGTGTAAATGTTGAGTTCTGCTCAATCCGGGGCTAGAGGGCTTGGACGGTAGCATGCATTTCCACTACCGTCCATGAACAGGCTCAATTAAACCGGGCCTGCAACATTTTCGTTTTTGTCGTGTTGAGCGATCTGTGAAGTTTCCACTTTTCTCTATCTTATATAGAAACCCTCCATTGTCAAACAGCGTCTGGCATTTTATGCTAAGAAGAAAGAGCTGGAAGACCAGGGATATTGTCTCGTTTACATGGACGAAACCTGGATTGACACATCTTTTACCGACAAGAGATATTGGCAACGGGATGATCTGCCGGGTGTTATACACATGTACCTCCTTGTAACCGCGGACAAAGGTTTATTGTTGTTACTGCTGGAAGTTGCAACGGTTTTATCAAGGGAGCTCAACTGGTATACAAAGCATCATCATCACCATCTGGAGACTATCACCATAAAATGTACGGGCAAAATTTCACGAAATGATTAGAAGAAAAGCTACTTCCCACTCTATATAGCCCCAGTGCGATCGTGATAGACAACGCAAGATACTAGTACCACTGAATGCAAGCAGAGAAGTTCCGACTTCTAGTTCTAGGAAGCAGAAAATTAAGGTACATTGATTAAACTTGAAATAAATCCGTGTAATAAAAATAATCGTAAAAAAAAATTCAATTGTATTTTACATTTTGTAATACATTGTCTTTTTGTCATTTTTCAGGAATGGCTTTGAAAAATTAACATTGCCTATGATGACGGCTTGTTGAAGCTACAACTTCTTGATCTGTTCCGTGGACCAGACTATACGACGTCATGGTCATGAAGTCCTACGTCTCCCGTCTTACCATCCTGAGATCGGTGCCATAGAGTTGATTAGGATCCAGTTAAAGCCCTGTGTTCGCCATCGATATTTTACTTTTAGGTTAGTACAAAAATAGAAGAACAATTTTCACTGTAAACATCTCAAAGAAAATATAACTCTTTCATTGTACACTTACGTTGTTTATACACATGTGCCGTCCCATCATATCAGACTTGGAGTTTGGGTGGAGGGTATATGGAGAAATGCCGGTAATCACGTCGAGAAGGCAACAGAAAAGATGATGGCATGCGATCATTACATAGGTAACCATCAGAATGAAATTGTTATTAACCTGACAGATGACATGACTGGTTTCAGTGACGGAAGTAGTACTGACACGCAGTACTGGCACTACTGATACCGCCAGCGAAGTGGAGTGAGCTGCACCTCTGTTGTTTTGTATTGTTTATGAAAATAAATATTATTTTGTGATTAAAAAAAAGAAATAATGAAATAATAAAAAATACGAAACAAATTCGAACTTATGATAACATGCGCAGAAGGAACAACTTACCACTACGCCAGCGCACCATTACTAAACTGTTTTGATTATTTCAGTAATTATATATTTCATAGTGAGATAAATAACGCGTAAAATGAAGAAAACGCCCGAAAATATCTACGAAGATTAATAAGTGCAAGGCCAATTAATATATTATATTGATATATGCCACAACAATATATGCGTGATGTCTACAAACATAGCGTACTAGAAATTCAACATTTTAGTAACTCATAAATACATCCTTAAAAGCTATCTTAAAATACAGGTAAGATACATCATTCTGTACTACAAGTTTTTGGGTGGTCAATTTAGTCCCTACCCGAATAAATGTGTTTTCACAACTTTTCTGCAGACGTATTCTGTCAATCCTTTTTCAGCATAGTTTTAAGATAATAGCTGAATAACTATCTTACATTTTAGAACCAAGATTTGATTGAAATGTACCTTAATACACTGATTTATGTACATATTTCTACATTTGATTCCATAAAGTTTAGACATTAAACACAATGTCTTAACCTAATACATGCCACTGTCACTTTGAAACTCAAATCTTGTATATCTCATATTTTCATGCCAATCATGTTAAATTAACGTCATGGAAATTAAAAAGAATAAAGTTATTTTGTAGCGCATCTTTAAAGACCCATCACGACCTAGTGACATAATTTGTTCTCTCACGAAAACTTTGCGAAAACCATCCAAAGAATACAGCGATACAACATAGCGACGGGCGGACAATTATGGCCCTCCCTGAACTGATATGTTTTCGCAACTTCATCTACAAACGTATTCAGTCAATTTTTTTTCAGTATAAGTTTAAAAACATTGATAATAACTTACCCTATAAAAACAAACACAAAAAATGATCTAAACTCAGCTTAATTTGTCAAATACTTTTCTTATTGCTACATTTATCCAAATACAATATTTAGATATTAAACACATTGTCTTGGCCTTAAATATGTCACAGTAAATTTGCTATAGTGCATATTTTCTGACCTGGCCGAGATATTTTTAGTACAGGCTCTACCATTAAAATCAATAGGTAACTTGGTGCATATATCGGATTTATTCGTACGGAATGAAACTAAATCCAAAGATGTAGCCGATTACCCTAAACTAAATGATAGAATGGCCCACTGATGACCTTTCTAGAAATATCTCCGCCAGGTCAGAAAATATGCACTATAGTAGAAACTTATGCAAGTAACTTCTCTCTGTTTTCATGCAAATCATATATAATTACCATCATGAAAAAACAAAATAATACAGTTTTGTGGCGCGTCTTTAATCGGATATTCTAGTATTTAATTTATCTTAAAATAATGTGATCCCAAAGAATTTCCGATCGATTACGGAAAAGCGATAAACATGACAGTAGGACAAAATGATCACCCATGTCAGTCTAAGAAAATATTAAAAATTATCATTCGTTTCTCCGCACATGTTTTACTTCAAGTGAATATTGCCTGGCTATCGTAATGTTTAGTAGTTTATTTCAAAATGTGTATCTTTTTTAAGATTTATGTTTTTGTTTATCTTTATTTGGCATCTTTAAGGATGTAGGAACGAATTTTTTCTAACGTTAAGAATGTTTTCATACTCAACGAGCTTAAACAACATAAGTTTCCAGGACGGAATGTTTTAGGGTATTCTTTTCACCCACTGTTTAAGTATTTCTGCGTTTTGTAGAATTGAAAAAAAAAATATGAACAAATGAAGGTACTTTAAAAATCATATAATATTTCAATTAATGATACAGTGAATTATGTCAGTATTATATAAGCATAAATGTCACTAACAAATCTCATCTCTTTCATTTTTATCTGTTGACATATATACACATCCATCTTATTTTCAATAGAAGAAAAACGTATTTCAAACATTTTGCAGATTTAATGACACACGCACACAAACATGCTTCAAAATGGAAAGAAAAACTGATCACCGTTCATATAAGAGATTAATTAAGAAAAAACCGTTAAAAATTGATGATTTTTTGTTCTTTATGTTTTCATTCATATTTTCAAGATCATATAAAGCGTTATCCTGAAAACTTTTTATTCGATTATAGCTTATCGTTATATGCATCAGATAGAAAAACATCAAAACCAAACCTGATCTACTTTGATAGATATTTGAAATTACCTATCCTTGTCCCGTCAATTTTAGGCAAATGCAAGCGAATAATAACCAAAAATAAGGGTGATTTTTTTCGCAAAAAGTAGAATCTGTTTGGTAAAATGGAATATTATTAGCCATTTTTTGATTATTTAGCACTAATTTTTGGCACAACCTATGCTTGAAAGCAATATTCAATGAAATATTTTCAAAATGGTGGATATCCTGACAAAAAGATCGTACGTCCCTAAATCTTTTAACTGGTGTCATACAGGTAAATAAATAAAAACACGTAGGATTGATAACGTACTATTATTGATTGATCTCTTGTACCATGCCTTCATACAGAGTTTATGTAAACAAAATGTTAGAAACGGGCTTATAAAAATCAACCTGTTATCTCAATGTTTAGTTGGGTTTTAAGACATAACGACACAAAACTTTACGAGGGTTGTTCAAAAATAACGTAGACTTTTCTCTAGCTTTTAGTTTTACCTTACGTTAATCAATATTTGCAAGTTCTTTTATTAATTTTGATGCATAATACTTAAGCCATAATATATATATTGGCTAGAAAACTGAAAAAAGTATGAACACTTATGCGAAGCATCTCAGACAGAATGCTCAACGTTAGTCTTTATTCAAGGCGTAATTCATTGACGTTAACGTCAAATCACGGAATTTTTGTTTTCTCCCTCCACCTCCACTGTCATTAAACAAATATTCGGCAGTTAAGAATCGTTTGTGCCAAACGAAAATGGAAACACTGTAGTGGCATTGGCTTCATTAGTTTTGTAGATTTCAGCTGCTTTTCGCCAAACGTTCTACTTTTACAGATTTTATTAAATAAACATCTGCTTGATAATCTATGCGAGTCGATGACGACATAATATGCATTATCAGCGCCAACATTAGCGATAAAATTCAAGATTGCAAATTACAATGATATATTTTACATTGCTCTTTACACAATATTTGGCTTTAGACAGAGAAAGTCTACGCTACTTTTAACAACCCCCGTAGAACAAAAATCAATTGCTTGTACTGTATGAATAAAGTATTTCGACGTTTAAAAGTTAATTGATAGATACGTACATACACACTAAGAAAGAAACTATCATAAAATCATATTACAGTGTAAAGATTTAAAGCATAAAATTAAGAAAATAACACGAATGTGAAATGTACAAAGGTCGAAGGGAATTTAAGTCTAAAACTTCAGAACGACGACTTACGTCTAGCAACAGAAGTGTGGTAGGCTCTGATGAATATAAAGATGAGAGGAGAGATGATGTTCTAAAATGTGACCCGTGCAGTGCAGAGGGTAGTACAGTTGATGCTCAAAAATTTTGTCAGGACTGTAAAGAATATTTGTGTTCGATGTGTGTAAGAAATCATGCAAAGTATGCGACGTTGAAAAAACATGTGCTTGTTGACAAAGATACGGATATTGATTCTATTTCAAGTCGTGCATCAAGTGACTTATGTACAGAGCATTGTTACGTACATTCTAGGGAATACGTGAAATTTTACTGCCCGAGACATAACGATCTAGGCTGCCATGATTGCATGACAATGAACCATCGCATTTGTCGAATAGAATTCATACCCGATATTTTAGAAAACTTTCAGAAAAGTGAGGAATATGATAACATTGTGAAGAACATGAATGGTATTATGAGTGAGACGTCAGAAGCTTTAAAAGTCGCAAATAAAAACTCTTCTGCAATACAAGAATGGCATGCATCGACCATTGCCGAAATGCAGAAATACCATACCGAAATAAATGCTTTCTTTACCAAGAATGCGGATGAGATCGAGCAAAAAGCCAAAGATATTAAGAGTGTAGAGATTAAGAAAGTAAACGAAACTCTTCAGTCATGTAAGACAGTAAAAACAGAAATAGAAAAAGAGTTAGATGCTATGAACAAAATGGTTAAAAACAGAAACTTCTATCAGTTATTTGTGGCTGTAAAAAAGTATACAGTCAAGGTAGAATCGTACGGTCCCTTAGTCAGGCATGCCTGTTGCGAGAAGATCAAACCATTGATCTTTGAAAAAAGCGGCATATTGAGGGAATTGAGGGATGCAAAAATGACAATGGGCAGTGTCACTCATAGTGATATTGGATTAGATAGCACAAAGTCAATGGTGTCGGGTTATGCATCCCGTGCATACAAAGGTGAAATCGATGTAAGTTCTCCGGATGAAAGTCGTAGAAACTGGATAACAGGGTCCATTCTTCTGTCTCCAGACATATTGGTAATAACAGATTATAGAAACGCCTCGGTAAAGGTCATTGACATTCAGGCAAAAAAGGTCGTTTCATTCGTCAAAATGTCTTCGGGGCCGCGTGACATAACTCATGTCCCAAAAGAATGTCTAGCAGTTGCAAAGCCAGAAGAAAAAGCTATTGAATTATTTACAGTATCAAACCTGGCCAAAATCCGAGAATTCAAAGTCTCCGGCTCTTGCTACGGTTTATGCTGTCATAAAGACAAACTGGTAGTCTCATTTCAAAAACCGCCAAAAATTGAGGTAATGGATCTGAACGGTACAGTTTTATCCTCGTACTCCACAGACATGATAGAAAAACCATTGCATGTCGTTTGTAGATCCGATGGCAAAGAGGCTTACATATCCGACGAGAAGTCTGATTCAGTGTTGTGTCTGAATTTGGTAAAAGACACAACAAGAGTGGTCCGGAAGGTCAATATCGATGGCCTTAAGGGAATTGCAATATGCACTGATGGATCGTTGTTTGCATGCAGTAGTAACAACCATTCCATATTTCATATTATGCAGAACGGCGATGCAGAAATTGTTCTTGATGCGGAATCAAATGTCGTGCGTCCATATACGGTGTCTTTTTGCGAGAAAAGAAACAGACTCTATGTTAGTAGCAACCTGTCCAGGTATCACGGATTTATAAGAATTTTTCAAGTGTGATTCTATTAAATGACACAAAAGAACTGGAAATAGGTTTCAGGACTACAGTTTATATTTAGTAAAGCAACAAGATAAGTACATGTTTTTTCTACTGAGCAGCACGGCAAATAATGATATCTATTGTTAAAGAATTTGTACCTACTTATAGGATATTGTGAGGCAAACTAGTTAATTTTGTCAACTTCATGTTTCGGAGTTTATGCTAAATATATGAATTGTTCGTTAAAACAAGATTTACCGTATTTATCTACCCGCTGCTTGGTTGGAACTAGAGTGGATGCTGTGGATGCTGTGGAAGTAAATTTAACGCATGCTATGATGTCGGATGGAATAAGTTGTTCCATCCATTCCAGCTGGGGACGTAACTTCAATTTTATATATATAGCGAAAATGTATCAAACTGCGATGGAAGCACTATTGATAGTAATTTTAATATACTCATATTTATTCAGTATTCTAAAAAAAAATAATAGGTATGGGTAGATGTTTCGGAAGCACAGTGCAAAAGACGCATTTGCAAAGTAGGCCCGCAACAAAAAGAAGCTGTAACAGAAAGGTATTACAGACGGGTTGATTAAAAAATCTAACAAGTACATTTCAATTTTATGCAAGATAAAGATAAAGGGGGTGGGGGCAGTAAGGGTAGAAATTGGATGGGGGAGGGGGTCGAATGGGAATGTAGAAGAAGGATGAATAACACAAAGAGAATGCTAAGTTCCTTAATCACTATAATTACACTACAACGTAACCACAGTAGCGCAGACATTTAGGCAACAAAGCCAAACCCGTACGCACACAAGTACATATAGCAATAAACAGGCAACTTTAATATGAATCAAGTAGTATCAAGAGGCTTTTATGATCAACGAAGGTCTTTCATCAGATTATCTAAGAATGTCAGCAGAAATTGGAAAGTCTGCTAATTATTTACAATGGAGCAAGGATGCAAGGACACTTGTTGACCAGTGTACTAATCACTAAAGCAATTGTAACACTTCCAAGTAAATGCTTGTACAGTTACCAGTATGGACACGCAGTAAATATAAACTATTTTACTTTATTTATATTTGAATTATTTAAAGTGTTTGAATGGCATTATTTGCTGGGAGTGTGGTTAACATTTTTATTCACTTTGTGAAGCAACAAGTGTATTTATTACTTGTCAATATGATTGATGTGTTATATTATGTTACATGCATTTAACATAGTCATCTAACTTCAATATTTTGTATCTATAAATGTTAATATCCAGCAGATAAATTCAGAGCAATAGAAAAAAAATCCGACGTATTAATGCATACTTTCTGTCTAATTTGGAAGTATCCACTCTCTATCAGCTATACTGTTTGATCCAGTTCAGTGCGAGATGTTTTATTGTTTCACAGGGACGTTTTCCAATTCCATCACATTGGGCATACATATATGTCGATTGGCCGGTTGGTTAAGGTCGCTGACTTTTAATCACTTGTGGGTTCGAGCGTTGAAATTTTATATGTAAAAGCTACCCAGGTGACTTACGGATAGTCTGTGGTTCTCCCCAGGAACCCACCTGTGATGAAATAATGCACGGAGGGGCACCACAGATCTTAATCGATAAAGATAATCGAGATGTAAAAATAAGTTTGCATCATTTTAAGTATACTCAGTAAAAAAGTTCTACACACATGGATGTTTTGGGTGACTATATTTTCATTATATGACTCACAACAAACATGTATATACCAGATTAAATTTTAATCAAAGCTTAACACAGAACTAAAAATGAACATAAAATCCAAGTATCTGTTCTTGGGTAATCTATGAAAGAATTTCCCAAGGGTCCTCTGTCAAAAATGGTTAAATCACTGTTTTACTATCAAACACTTATAATGCGTATATCCTCCACGCCGAGTGTGACATTCTGCCTGATACCGCTGATTAAGACAAACAACAGTCCTCCGTTGCATTCCAAATATCGCTGAAAACATCCTGGGGTCCCATACCAGCTTGTAAATGTCCCAGGGTACGAGCCCGGTATTCTTTAGTTAGTCATTTTAACGGACGCCTTGGCAGTACATTAGCCATTACTGACAGTGGCCGAACTTTGAATATGGATCACAAGTTTATTTTCTTTTATAAAATTTTACAAAAAAAGTAATAAAGTAATTAAGTTACTAGGCGTTTGATT
>NW_026462760.1:0-12069 GCF_021730395.1 Mercenaria mercenaria | reverse complement strand
GCTCTCCGCCTACACTGTCTTAAGCAAGCCTGGGTCATTTACAAATAGTTTGTACCTCTTGAAGATCAAGATACAGATAATCGAACATTGTTGTTGCGTCTGCTTCGTTAGTGTATAAATTGTTGTTCCATAAAAACAACTGTCTGATTATCTAATATGCGAGTCGATGACGACATGACATGCATTATAAATTGTAGTAATACTCACTTAGTTCAAAGGTTGTTTTCTTCCGCCTTCCACGACCGGATGACGCCATACTCTTGGTGCATGTCGCCCTTACGTGTTACTGTACTTTGTCTTATGTTCTGTCAAACAAGTATTCTATCATTGCGAACATTAGCCTTATGGTTCAAATCATGAGAGGTATAAAGCGACTGCGCCGGTAATGCGTACCTATTGTAATTAAAACCTTCTAGGCGTTTTGCCTATCAGCAGAATATTTAGTTAGTATATTTGGTTTAAGAGTAAATGAATTTCTTGACATTATTTTTCTTCCACCGTTTTGCTGTTTCAGCTTCGTATTTCAGTACTTCTCATTAACTTGAAGCGTTGTCCGCGTCTTACTTAAAAGGAAACTTTCGACCCTAACAGAAATTAGACGCGATTTCAACTTAGTGTGATGTTTATTTAAGGCATGTCCATGTAGAGTGTTGGTTATACAGCACCATTTCTGCGGTAATAACAACCTCTCATTTGTTCAGTAAATGGTAATTCCTGACCTACACAAAAGAGCATTTACCGTATTGAAACACTATGAGAAGACGGAAAAAAACTGACACCATGTCATTATGAATTTATAGTCTGAAAGTTTCGTGCAGTAAGTTTATTGTGATGAACATTCCTTATGATAGAAAGAAAAGTGATTAGAAGATAATATGAAAGATTTTAGAAGTGACTTATTCCTTCTAACGTCTGTTCATTGCAGAGAGAATAATTGACTGCGATTTAACGGCTATTCTAGAATCGCCAACTTTTCCTAAAATATAAAGGCTTAAATCATTCGCAGCCAAGGGGAAAACATAAATAGATGTAGAGAAATTAGATGAATTGTATATTTGTTTCCCTTTATTTATTATTATTCAAGGCAAATAGAAAATCCTTACCTATTTCACTTTCATTGTTTCAAGTCCTTTGATTCATACCTGTAAGAATAGAGCTGTATAAATTTTCACAAGTAATGGACAAGTCAAAGTTTAACATTAATATATTATGTCTTTTCAGATCAAATTTAAACATTCTCACAGATTCAAGTATTTTTCAAATAGACTGTACGACAGGAAAGGGTTATACCGTAACATTAATGCTGTTCAACGGATTATTCAGACAAAATAATAATTAAATGTTAACGTGCGAGAGATAAGGAAATCTTTTGAGTATGCTGTTTGGTGAAATTGAGCACAGTAAACTGCGTCACACATCGCATAGTAGGTCATCCACTGACAGAGACTGTAGTGAAGAGATGTAGTAGACGATTTACTTCAAATATTCATCAACAAGTATAAACATGTATATGAAATATATTGTAATGGTGATAGGGTGAAGAAAGGGAGTTGGAAGGTGCGTAAAAAGGGGAAAGCATAAAACTGTGGAAGGGGACATAAAAACTGGGGGACGGGTTGTAAAATAGGAGGAGGTGAGAAGGGAAGAAACACGGCTAATAAAACAAAAAACAAAACGGTATATTACTTTGAGAAAACGACTTAGCATTTCGTTTTAACCAGTGGACGTATATTTCGTAAAATCACAGTTAATATTTCTTTGAAAATGAAATATTTTGCAAATAAAATTTCCTTGACCATTAAAAAATATTATTATTTTTTTATGAAAAGTTAATGTGTTTTTAGAATGATGTTAACTTTTATTGCAGGTTTAACATTCTAGATTTATTTCGCAAATACGAAATAACATTTCATAAATTGTTTTTAACGAAATATAAAAGAATGTTATATCTTAATTTAAGTGTCGAATGCCACTTTAGGGATTCCATACAAATGAGATTCAGCTGTAAAAAATGAACAAAATGGGCTTATCATTTGTTTGACGTTTGATAAGTTGTATGTATTTATAACTGCCAACATCGAAGAAGAAAGTGCATGGATATAACAAAATGTAAAATGAGTTTTGCTGTTAACATCAGTCTCAGTTGTAAACAAGCGGATGCAGTGATATACGTTTTGATATGCATGCAGTTTTTCTACTCCATACGCATTTCAACGGAAAGAAAATTAAATTAATACCAATCTTTGATTACTAGAAACTGAGATTCAATTCAATTCAATCATGAGACAAAATAGGCAATAATGCACAAATTCCGACTGAGCTTTTACATTTATATTTAACACGACGTTGTCATTATTTCTCTAAGCAATTACTGGGTTTGACTGCATAATATTGCATAACAAACTTTTCATAATTCCATATAGAGTATTATTTCCAATCAATATGAACTAATAATCGAACTGTAGAACCATTACAGAAAACACTCCCTTTCATAATTTGTTATAGCAGACAACTATGCTGCAACTACAATTTCAACAAAGCAAATGTTGATAAAATAGATACATGTTTGTCATAGGCCATAGGCCTGCATATTTTGCAAAAAATATACTTTCCAGAAATATATGGTGCTTTAAATGTTCAAGCAATTTCAAATTGATTTTTCTCAGACCATCTGAGATTAGAATACAAGTAATTAATTATTTTTTTAATTCATAGCTATTAATAAAAGAACAAGGATTTGATGAATTGCCTATTTGAGCCGTGTCATGGGAAAACCAACATAGTGGCTTTGCGACCAGCATGGATCCAGACCAGCCTGCGCATCCGCGCAATCTGGTCAGGATCCATGCTGTTCGCTTTCAAAGCCTATTGCTATTAGAGAAACTGTTAGCGAGCAGCATGGATCCTGACCAGACTGCGCGGATGCGCAGGCTGGTCTGGATCCATGCTGGTCGCAAAGCCATTATGTTGGTTTTCTCATGGCACGGCTCATTTATTGTTGCTACATTTTGTCTCTGGGATTGGTTTGAAACTAATTGAATGAATTTCCTGTAATTTTTTGAAGGAATACATCGTGTGGAAAAAAATATGTCTCCGAATTCTTAATTGAGCTGAATTTCAAATATCTCAATGACATCAAGACGTTTCTAAAACAAACGAACCAAGAGCGGACATCAAACGGTTTCGAGGTGCGATGCGTAATGTTCGTATAGGTGATGTTTAGAATATACAATGTATATATATTTATGTTTATATAATATAAAGACAGCCACAGGGCCATGCGCCGCTAAAAAGGTCCTGTTACTCTTAGGAGGACATACCGACAATAATATCTTAGTATTAATTCGTATTCGACTTTTGGCCCCTTTTGAAATGAAAAGGCATGAGTTTCGGGGTTTTGTTGAATTTGACACGTTTGCTTTGCCATTTTTAATTTTGGTCAGAAATGGAACAACATGACTTTCCCCGAATTTATCCCGACCGCCAATCTCATATTTGCAGATATTGTATGTAAACTTTTATCATTGTTTGGGAATCTTTGCTGCTTCTGCGAACTTGTTTTTCAGGCTCAAAATAAAAGCAATGAGTCAATGAGATTGTTGAAGGTATGAACTATCTAGGAAATAAAATGAATTACCTACAAACATGGATTTTGTGATAATTTGGAAATATGAACTATCTAGGAATTAAAATGAAATTCCTATAAGAAGGGATTCTGTGAGATTATTGAGAATATGAACTATCTAGGAATTAAAATGAAATTCCTATAAGAAGGGATTCTGTGAGATTATTGAGAATATGAAATATCTAGGAATTAAAATGAAATTCCTATAAGAAGGGTTTCTGTGAGATTATTGAGAATATGAACTCTCTAGGAATTAACATGAAATTCCTATAAGAAGGGATTCTGTGAGATTATTGAGAATATGAAATATCTAGGAATTAAAATGAATAAGAAGGGATTCTGTGAGATTATTGAGAATATGAAATATCTAGTAATTAAAATGATATTCCTATAAGAAGGGATTCTGTGGAATTATTGATTAAATGAACTATCTATAAACAGGGATTCTGTGTGATAGTTTAGGATATGAACTATTTAGAACACATAATGAAATATCTATCTATAATTGTGGATATGAACTATCTAGGAAATGAAATGAAATACCTAAAGGAACACATATAAATACCAGAAACTCAAAGTGGTAGATACATTTATTTATGTTGCGGCTTTAAATGGTTTGTCACATGTATCACTTTTCGAATAACCTATAACATTTATATAAGAGATTTATTAAAGGAAGAAAAAGACACATTGTTTAGTGTTATAGACCCCTAATTACAAAATAAATGTTATTGACTTTTATGAAATTTTGCAATTATACCCCTTTATAAATAAATAATATAGAAAACTAAGTACCATTTCCTTTTATTTTAAAGTAAGTTATACTAAATTAGCATTTGCTTTTGATGTTGTGTACGCATTTACATTTCTGTTTATTCTGTTTGATCTACACTCCCCCCCCCCCCCCCCCCCTCCCCCACCCTCCCCTTCACCTTCCCCTAAAAATGATTTACATGCCGTTGTGAAATCCCCTTAAGGACATACTAGTAATATCAAGAAGTGACGAGTTGTTCTATGTGTTTTTGCATCTTTAGCTTAAATGTTTTTGTTGAAAAAGAAGACATACACATCATAGTGGCCAATACAATTGGATAATCAGAAACATAATTGTACGAATACGGAAAAATGTAAAATGCTGATTTATTTTGATCTCTTCTATTTCCTTAAATATTGAGTAAAAGTTAGTATATAATACGTTTGTTTATTTTTTTTGGCGAAATAAAATGCACTTCCTAAGATTTTTTGCTCAACAATATTGTTTTTCTAATAGCTGGCAAATACATGTAACAATAAAGTGTAAGATTACTGAATGTTATTGTTCACTTGCACGCACATTCACCGTTACCGTAATGGTCTAAGTGCATATTTAGTACACAATTACGGAACATCATTTACTAAAAAGGCAACATGTACTTCTCTGCGATAGCCTAGGAACAAAATAATGCTTCCACCGAAAATCAGATAAAGAAATATGAACATATTAGTTTTCTGTGTAGGCATTAGGGTTTTGCGCATAATCTGTTCAGGATTTTTAATAAACCTTTAGATAAACATGTTTTGCTAAAGCTTGCTTAAATATGGTAATATGCATCGGAATGTCTGATAATTTTTCTTGGACACGAAAGTCGATTTTATTCAAATATATATGAACATAGAGACATGTTTTGTGCAAGTTATATCTTTTAACGACACGAGAACAAAAACGAGTATAACTGAAAAATACTAGTTAGCTCATCTGATTTTTTGAGAAAAAAAAAGATGAGTTAATGTCATCACTTGATCGGCGTCGGCGTCTGCGTCTGTGTCGGCGTTGCCTGGTTAAGTTTTATGTTTAGGTCAGCTTTTCTCCTAAACTATTAAAGCTATTGCTTGGAAACAGAAAACACTTGTTAACCATCATAAGCTGACCCTGTACAGCAAAAAACATAACTCCATCCTGCTTTTTGCAAGATTTATGTTCCCTTTTGTACTTAGAAAATATCAGATTCCTTGGTTAAGTTTATGTTTAGGTCAACTTTTCTCCTTAACTATCAAAGCTATTGGTTTGAAACTTGCAACAATTATTCACCATCATTAGCTGACCCTGTACATTAAGAAATATTACTCCATCCTGCTTTTTGCAAGAATTATTGCCCATTTTGGACTTAGAAAATCAGTTTTCTTGGTTAAGTTTTATGTTTATGTCCGCTTTTCTCCTAAAGTATTCAATAATAGCGGCTGATTTCTGCCAGTGTCGTTCTGTCGTTCTGGCGCCCCCGCCATAACAAAAGAACGACCTTTTCCTCTTTTGGCGTCGTCTCGTTCTGTCGTTCTGACGCCCCCGCCATAACAAGAAAACGACGTTTTCCTCTTTTGACGTTGTTCCGTTCCCTCGTTCTGGCGCCCCCGCCAAAACGATATAACGAAGAATGCAACGAAACAGAACAAAAAAAAACGACACTTAGGTCTTATAAACGGCGCCCTAAAACTGTCGTCTTGGCGTTCTGTCGTTCTGGCACCCCCGCCACAACGACGGAATGAAACAACGCCAAATGTAAAAATATCGTTCTGGCGTTCTGGCGCATTCTGGTAGAGCATGCGAAGTGTCATATTTTTCGTATTTTGCTTAAGCCAATTTCTGCTGTTTCATACACTTTTTTACGGAATCCATAAAAGTTTCACACTTCATTTCATTCATATCACCCGGTTTTGTTTTAAGCTTAAGTTGAAAATAACAGAGACTTAGCAGATATATCCAGCTATAATACTTACGTTATTCAAATTTGGAAAAAATAAACATACTGATAAAAACGGTGGAAGTTTTTATCTAGTGTTAAATATGCATACGGTCAAACACTTAAAACATCTTAGCCATATTTTTACTTTAAACATAAGTAAATATTTTTTATTTAATGCATTCATTCTAGCTTTGATGGAAAAGAATAATATCAGAAAACTTGTGGTTATATCCACTCCCTTTGTGAACTACATGTACATGTTTAAATAAGACCAAAAACTAGGTCATCAATTACCAGTAAACATATGGAACCTTAAGATACAATTTTCAAAATGACATTAGATTATATACATATCATAAACATGATGAAATCGGCTAAGACCACAACAACAGCCCCTTAGATATGTCTAAAATAGATTTTATTTCGTCGTGTGCTTCCGTTACACTCCGTGAAAATCGAAAGTTGCCGAATATGAATGTACGGTACGTGTACGATATGGGGATTAGGAACAACCCAAATGGCGGTCTCCACTAAAAGGGAGTAACTCCGAGTTACTCTGCCGAAAACTTCGATGCTAATTCACACCAGATAAAACGACAATGCAATTGTCAGAATTCCTTTGCCAAATAGCACAGCAGCTTCCGGACGAGCAATATTTATTATGTTTTCTCCCTTTGCTGACTAACTATTGGTTGACCAATAAGACACACTGCTAAATCATTACGTCTTTTCAGCATCGTGTATCTCATTCAAGCTCTAGAGGGCAATCGTATTGACGATACTGACAGATACATCCTAGACATTCGGCGAATATTTTTATCTTAGAGAGGTCCAGAGATGGAAAGCCGGCTATGGAATGGACAATCTAAACGTTTGAGAACATCCCCTTAACTGTACACTAATAGATGTTGAATCTTGTAGCACAACGAGATATCTTTAAATATCTCGACAGATGAATATATACCATGAAGGGATCAGTGCCGGGTATGGCGACTTATGGTAACTAGCATACCGTTTTTTTTATCATATCAGATTTAAATGACTCCTACTATACATCAACGACCTACAACAGAAAGTGTCGTAAACGTCCCGCCTTTTTGCAGACGACAGTCTCATATACAAAAAAAATCCGCACACAGCAGGATTCCTCTGACAACAGGATGACCTTGAACGTCTGCAACATTGAGAAAAGGACTGGCAAATGTCACTCAACCCCTCCAAGTGTGAAGTTGTCAGGATTACTAGGAAAGGTAACCCAATCAAAGCCAATACTCTATCCATGACCACGACCTAGCTGAAGTGACATCCGGCAAATACCTTGGAGTCACAATCACCAACAACCTGACCTGAAACGCACATGTCGAGAAGACCAAGGAGGCCAACAACACACTCGGGTTTCTCCGACGGAACGTAGTCAGATGTCGAAGGGAAACAAAGGCCCAGTGCTACACCAGTCTGGTCAGACCCATCATTGAATACGTCTCAACCGCATGGGACCACCACACAAGCAGGAACATCCAACAACTAGAGGCAGCCCAGCGAAAAGCAGCCAGATTCGTGACGGGTGGCTACAAAATCACTAGCAGCAACAGCCAGATGATAGGTAGTCTATGCTGGGACTCTTTACAGCAGAGAAGAACCAGTAACAGACTGATGACGATGTACAGGATCATCCATGGCCTCATAGACATCCCTGGTGGACAGTAACCTATCGGCACATACAATCCGTGGTCGAACAATGAAATACATGCTGCCATTATGCCGGACAGCAGGATACCAACACTCCTTTTCCCAGCTGGCATTCGTCTGCGGATCATATCGCCACAGCCTAAACCTTGGACGCTTTCAAGGTCGGGCTTGTCGCCCACCGCAAATAAAGCCATACAGGGTTTTTATCATTTGTTATCGCTTTTATCTTTCACTGTTCGCTCATCATAACGACCTTGTACATAGTCTTCATATGCAACGATGCTCCAGAGTGGGACATGCATATTAAGAAGGAAAAGAAGAAGATATTAGAGATGGTACCTAAAAAATTCAAATTCATCTTTACATATTTTTTTCAGAGTTAAATGATAGCTAATAGCAATTTTCTAAATATATTTATGGTTTTCTCTTCTCCATGCAAAAATAGAATTTTTTTAAATTTTTTCAAAATATCTGAAGCAAAATGGACAACTCTTGTATTGACAATTTTTCAATGATTTTAGGATTTCCCCAATTATAGTCTATATCAAAAGTTTCCACAGCTTAATAAATTCAGTAGAGTATAGTGTACGTTTAGTCTACATTTAACACATTGAAAAAACCTATACTGAACTTCCTTTTGTCTTTTAATAAAGTCAAATTCCAAGACTAGCCAAGAGTCTAAAACGCTTGAAAAAATTCTGCTCTTTATCATAAGCTTGCCAAAACCATACCAAAAATTTACCTTAAAGAAGTTATTAAAGATTTTATAATGTAAACAAACCCCTACACCATTTTATCATCAATAATTTTCACTCGTAAACGCACTCAATTCAGGTGATAATTGCTGATATAATTGTAAATGAGAGGCCCCAAAGAAACCTTTTTTTCAAGTTGTGTTAACAGTTTAAATTGTAAATTAATGTTGATATCTGAAATTACCCGCTTACTTTGTTAAAACAATAAATAAAACACCTTATAACTTGTTTAAGGTAGTTGACATGTATCGACAATCATCAAATAAAGTAAACTCCATATGCTTTTTTTTCGTTTTTCAAGGAAATCAATGCTCGTGATAGTTCTATCCAGAGAATGTTGAATTGCTTAAAATACATTACATAGAGTCATTACCTATCAGATACCTTAAAACATTGTAATTACATTCGATGACAATGAATTTTTTGTTACATTATTTGCAGCAAAGTGCTCCTGAACAGTAATCGAAATTCTCCAAATGACTAAAGCATATGAAACACTTTCAATAAATTCACTGAAGTGATAAATATGCAAACTATAGCTACTTTGTTACACAAATGTGATACCAGATTAACTTTTTTGTTATTTCTCATTGTTGGATATATGAATTTAACATTTTAATATATAAATTTTGTGTAAACCAGTGTATCACCATTGAGAACAATAAATAACTTAAAAGACTAAAAGATCAGAACTTAATAACGTTTCTTAATTTCGTAAATTTTCTTTAAAAGAATTTATGCATTATTCTACATTATCTTCATGCATTACTAAACTTTCTATCAGGGCCTCACTACAACTTATAAAATAACTGCCAGTGTAAGCCATGAGGAAAGTGTGCGTATTGTATATTGAATACAATGAGATTTAAACAAATGTAGGTCATATTTTGTTTGCCTGGTCAGTTGTTGGAAAAAGGACCTATTTGATTTTTCTTTCTCTTTTGTCCAATGTTTTATGTTAGCTTCAGTTTGTTTGTCAATTCAGAGTTGTTCTTCTTAGATTTACTTGGGTGGGTACCATCTCTAAAGATATGCCATGAAGACATCGGTGCCGAGTTCATATCAGACGAATTCTCATAAAGAAGGAAAGCAGATTGCTATTAATATTCAATATTTATAATTTAATACAGTAAAGTTCTAAATCTGCTTAATGAGTACAACGCGCGCGCGTACGTGTGCATCTTTTGTTTTAATCTTTTTCTTTCAATACTAGTACGTTCTTGCTGATTTACGAATCAATTCTTATAAATCTGGTATGATAATATATACGTTAGATTGTGAAGTGTGTGAAGATAACCAAAGCAGGGCGCAATACAACTTGCATGCCTTTAATAATAAGTAATAAGTAAAGGGTGTCGATAAAATATTTATTTTATTTCTAGACATCAATACTATTTTATCATCTAACAAAAAAGTAATACTATGACTACAAACTTTCTATAAAAATAATGAGTTGGCTACAATATGCAGACCTATCCTAATCAGCATCAAAAGTGAAAAAGGTATACAATACATTCCAGATATATAAGATGCAAAATACGTAAAACCTTTCTAGTACAAACATTACTAATAAACAAGATAATTCAATCAAAATCATAGTGAAAACAATCAGATAATGCAATGCAATGCACACGTAGTCCATTGCAATTACGTGACCCCAAGAAGGATTCCTCCGTAATAATAAGGACGATAAAATTTTCATGAAATAAAACAGATGATCTAAAAGGTATATCTTTCTAGATTCTTTCAACAAATACGCATGGTTACAGATACCATGTCATATAACTAATACGATTATCATAATTATTTATGGCAACTATCACACAATAAAAATAATGAAATAAAAAAAGTCTCACATTACCTAAGTGGAAAAAAAGTGCGCAACATGTCACTTTAGGGGCACCGTATACTTTAACCCATGGCATACATATTAAATCAACCTCAGATTGGTTTACGATTAACTATATAATTTTTGTAGTTGAAATGAAAATAGATTACAATAAATTCACAGTCATAATATATTTACTATGTGTACTTGTTCAGACATTATCGATTTGGATCAAAAGGATACAGAGGAGTGTTTTGGAGATTTTTTATCACTGCAAGGACAAAATCTCTTACACCGAGTAAACACTAGATGCAATATTTTAAGATTAAATTTCTTTACTTCAGACAAGTATGAAGGGGAACCTAGTATCATACAGTACAAAACAATTAATCTAAACAGATAAAAATTTTACTGTACACAATTCGACATGACAAGCAATGATAATTCTAGATTGATGTAACATCCGTGGCAAGACAAACACATATTCTTTGGTCAGAAACTTTCAAACACTTTTATTTGAGAGCTTAATTAACAAATAAATTATATCAAAACCATATTTTAACACAATTTATACACGATGGGCGGTTATACGTCGCGCGTAATAATTTCCCATGGGTGCAGTCTCATTTAAATGTATATATATATTTATGTTAGTATTGTATCAGATATCAAAATTTGAAAGTCATTTGATTCATTTGTCGTTTTCCTGAAAAATGTAGAGGGAAATATAACAAATTAAGTTATTCTATAATCCCGCTATATTAACTGAGAAACATAGAAATTGCACGACACCAGCAATAACATCAGAAAAAACAAACTCACTGCTAACATTTTAGTCCTTTTTGGGACTAAGTTTTAACGAATATTTGCACACGCTTAATATAGTGCATTGACATTCATTATGCTGCGCGTAAGTAGGTAATCTCGACATATTTGATGCATTAAAACAATCTAAAAAAAGTAATTTTATTTTAAGGAAATGCACAAAATGCTTTGGAACAGGTATCATATTTACATTTCGTCCAAAAGACATTATATCAAGACCAAAGACTCTTATAGTCCCGTCCTATGTTAGAGCCTTTAGTTCTTAGTACCACCGAAAATTCACCTCACAAAACATTTGAAATAAATCAAAAAGTATATAATATACTCGGATAAAAGTCCTGCACAGCAGTATGTTTTCCTCATAAAGCAAATTAAAAAAATACATGCATTTTCTGATTTACCATAGTCAACAGATATGTGTTACAAGGACACTGGTCGAAACAGAATGAAAATCGATATATAATTTAAAGTTTATAACAGTTTATATGCACTTGGGATAATGCTTTCAAAAATGGCAAAATTAGCAGTAAATTTGAAAGGTGCTTAGAATAGTCTTGCTTACATTCTTTCCTCACACACCATACACACAGACAAAGTCTTTGATATGAGTAATTTATTCTATTGTTGATC